>NW_023303518.1:0-1004 GCF_011077185.1 Oxyura jamaicensis | reverse complement strand
CTTTCTTTCTTTCTTTCTTTCTTTCTTTCTTTCTTTCTTTCTTTCTTGATCTTTGACCACTAACCTTTGGACATATATTGCTCTTGTCAAAGTAAAGGATAAGTACAGGAAACATCTGTAAATTAGAAAGCTTGAGATACATCAACTCTGCTGTTTCAGGAGACACTTTGTTAATATAACTGTCAATTTGTTAATTTAAGTCATCACAGATCTGGCATTACAATGTAGCTGAAAAATTGATAGCTTCACAGAATTTAATCCTGGGAAGAGCTTTTCAAAAATGTGAAAATGTAAGCCATATGATTTTAATTAGTCACAACTTTGAGAACCTTTATTTAGCAGGATAATCATATTAACAGAATTTATACCTCATTCAATTGATTTTCAGGAAACACTCAATTTCCAAAATGTTTTCCGTGAAACTAATCTAAAACTACAAACTACAGCAAACACTGCTTACAACATCACCAGTTAGAACTAGCTGTATATCACTCAAATATCACAAGTTAATTACAGTCAGACTCATAGAGAATTTGAGATCAAGGTGGACACATATTTTATATATATGATTCTAGCCAGACTTAATGATTAAAGCCAATTAAAGCTAAATATTATTTGATGCTTGAATCCACATGAACAAAGCAATGTTACACACTGAATCTTCTTATGGGTGCACCCATGGAGATAATGGAGCTAAGAATGTATTATTAGTCCAGTTAATATCTTAAGGGGTCTACATTATCTAACTAATATGGAAAATTCTTCTTATTAACATGGTTAAATTGCTACTTGGAAAATTCTTAGCACCTCCCCTTTTTCTCTGGTGTTTTGCCTACCTTTGCACTGTCCCCAGTGCAAGGTTGACAGTCTCAATCTTCCTCAGAAAGAAAGGAAGAAGGGTTCCTACAAACATCTTTGCTAGGAGGAATGGGATGTTCTGTTAGTACCACTTTTCTCAACATTGAGTTTGCTTGGGCCTTTTATATATGTGTGTGTGTGTGTGT
>NW_023303517.1:0-2432 GCF_011077185.1 Oxyura jamaicensis | reverse complement strand
CTTTCTTTCTTTCTTTCTTTCTTTCTTTCTTTCTTTCTTTCTTTCTTAAATATGCTCTCACAGAGGCACAAACAACATTACTTATTGGCTCAGCTCTGGCCAGCAGCAGGCCCCTTATCTAACATGGGGAAGCTTATGGATTCTTCTTGCAGAAGCTACCCCTATGGCCCCCTGCTACCCAAACCTTGCCATGTAAACCCACTACACAGACACAGTCCTAACTACCAATACAATACCTTAGAATATAAGGCCTAAATGTTGCTCTGTCAAACCCTGAATTCTGCCTCAGATGCAAGAGAAAACACTATTTAGGGAGGATGTGCAAGACTGGCCATTTTCTGTGGTCCCTTAGCATCCAGAAGTGATGTTTTGTGGACAATATTTCAGTATTTGTTTTCAAACTTGTCTGCAAATTTCTCTTGTCCCTTTTTGAACCTGCAGATATTGCATACCTCTGCAACCTCTTGTGGAACCAAGAAATTCATTACCCACTACATAAAGAAGTAATTTATTAGTTTTAAACTACTCTCCAACTAGTCTTATAAAGGGCTTCCTACTTCTTGTACATTGTGATTTGGAGAACACCAGTCCTGCATTCATCTTATCTGCTGTAATAATGATTTTGAAAACCTCAGTAGACTATGTTCCCTCTATCCTTTCCTTTCTAAACTGCAACCTACCCTCATAGGACACCTTCTCCCTCCTTGTGCAGCTGCCCTTCTCTGTATCTTCTCTACTACCACTGCAGGATGAGGTCACCCTGAAGGATGTTGTTATCCTTCCCAAGCTGTGCTCTTGAAAGGTCCATAACTCTGCTTGTGTGCATTGCTTTTAGTTAATTGGCTTTCCTGAGTCAGATATTTATGATATGCATTCACAGGGCTCTTCTTATCATAGATGACACTAGTTTAATCTTTAATATCTTTTTGACGTAAAGCAGTACCAACATCCCCATTTAGAAGATAGGACGCTGAGGCACAGAGAGACTGGTAGCTGCTGGCACAGTTATTAATTAAATATAAGCCTCTTAAGCTTATGCCATCATCACGGGCACTTGTTCCTGTAGCCAAGTAAATATGATTTTGTCATTACCAGCAGAAAGACATAGATGCCTATAACAGAAAGACAAGATGCCTATTAGCCTGGCATCTTAGGGTTTTTCTGAACTTGCTTTTCCTGAACTGATTTTAACTTGTTTTCATAATTACCTAGTCATTAAGTGGCTATTTTCCCACCTGTTTTAGCTTAACATCTCTAAATATCTTAAATAGTAAGGGCTTGGTAGACCTAGGTAGTTAGTATATGACAAAAATGCTCTTTAGGACTTTAGATTTAGGACTGGAAAAGGCATCTGTGTAATTATAAAAGTTATAAAAGTATAAAAGTCTATCTGGGAACCATTGAGAAGAAAGAAGGCTGTGTTAAGACACACACACACACACACATATATAAAAGGCCCAAGCAAACTCAATGTTGAGAAAAGTGGTACTAACAGAACATCCCATTCCTCCTAGCAAAGATGTTTGTAGGAACCCTTCTTCCTTTCTTTCTGAGGAAGATTGAGACTGTCAACCTTGCACTGGGGACAGTGCAAAGGTAGGCAAAACACCAGAGAAAAAGGGGAGGTGCTAAGAATTTTCCAAGTAGCAATTTAACCATGTTAATAAGAAGAATTTTCCATATTAGTTAGATAATGTAGACCCCTTAAGATATTAACTGGACTAATAATACATTCTTAGCTCCATTATCTCCATGGGTGCACCCATAAGAAGATTCAGTGTGTAACATTGCTTTGTTCATGTGGATTCAAGCATCAAATAATATTTAGCTTTAATTGGCTTTAATCATTAAGTCTGGCTAGAATCATATATATAAAATATGTGTCCACCTTGATCTCAAATTCTCTATGAGTCTGACTGTAATTAACTTGTGATATTTGAGTGATATACAGCTAGTTCTAACTGGTGATGTTGTAAGCAGTGTTTGCTGTAGTTTGTAGTTTTAGATTAGTTTCACGGAAAACATTTTGGAAATTGAGTGTTTCCTGAAAATCAATTGAATGAGGTATAAATTCTGTTAATATGATTATCCTGCTAAATAAAGGTTCTCAAAGTTGTGACTAATTAAAATCATATGGCTTACATTTTCACATTTTTGAAAAGCTCTTCCCAGGATTAAATTCTGTGAAGCTATCAATTTTTCAGCTACATTGTAATGCCAGATCTGTGATGACTTAAATTAACAAATTGACAGTTATATTAACAAAGTGTCTCCTGAAACAGCAGAGTTGATGTATCTCAAGCTTTCTAATTTACAGATGTTTCCTGTACTTATCCTTTACTTTGACAAGAGCAATATATGTCCAAAGGTTAGTGGTCAAAGATCAAGAAAGAAAGAAAGAAAGAAAGAAAGAAAGAAAGAAAGAAAGAAAG
>NW_023303516.1:0-2889 GCF_011077185.1 Oxyura jamaicensis | reverse complement strand
TTTTTTTTTTTTTTAATTTGTATAATATGTACAGGAATAACATATAGTAACTTGCTAGCTTTACTAGCATATATTTATGATTAGCAAATATTTGATCTCCTGTATATTTTTTACTCTATTAGGTGTAGTGATGTACATGAAATTCTCTGTTATGAAAATGAGAAGCAGCACATTCAACTGGAAGTAATAATGAGCACTTCAGATATAAGTTTTATCAAACACAAAACTTACAAGCTATATTCCAAGTTAGTGTATAATACAGTTTAGTTTGGTTTCATCTACATCACCAGAAGGACTGCCTTAGGATCCTTGCTGGCTAGAAGTTTATTTCTGGCAGTTTGTTTCTTACAAGAATGAAATGCACAAAATGAAATGGATGGGATGTCAGACAAGGTAAATCAAAATTTACTGTCTTCTAAAATGTTTCAATCTCTTGAATATGCAAGTAGCTGTGAAGAAAAGGAATCTAACAACATTTATTTATTTATTTATTTATTCTAGCTCACAGAAGTGCTCAGTAATGGAAAGGGTTTGATGAAAGCCAAATACCAGGAATTTATGGAGTATCAATTCTTTTAGCATGTAACAGACTGGGGAAGTTTTTTAGTGCATAAAACAGGAAATAATTCTGGGGGACAACCTCTTGTACTACTTTACAAGCCTGTTAAGTGTGACTATAAAATAGTTGTATATACAGGACCATAATTCATATGTGCATGATTTTCAAATGTATAGAAGCAGAGGTGGACACTCAGTTGATACTGATTTTCACTAAATGACCTTGTGAATATGAAGAAAAAAAAAAAAAAAAAACTGTAATCATCTACAAAAAGCAAAAGACCAAATATATCTTATATGACAGTATAACAAAATAGAAACTAATATGCAACTCAGAGACAACTGAGAAAAGAGACAGCTTTTCTCCATATACTGTTAGTTTTGAGATACTCTTATAGTACAGAATGAAATGCTTTGCTGTGACTTTATCTATGCAGGGAAAAAAAAAAAAAAAAAAAAAGGGTGATGTTGTGAAAAAGCATAAAACGCTATATCATCTAATACAATAGATATGGACCATATTTGAGTTCTTTACAAATAGAAGGTGCCTAATATGTTAATTTGAGAGAGAGAGAGAAAGAGAGGGAGAGAGAGAGAGAGAGAGAAATAACTATAATCTGATTAGCATGCACTTTAAATGCTACCTCTCCATGGTATATGCAATTCTGGCATCTATTTTTCTGAAAGGTTATGTATTATGCATTTTTACTTAGCCCATTTTCTATTGTGTTGGCCCATAATGGAAGGATTTTACAATGGAATTGATTAATCCTACAGAGAGATGCTTTATGAAGAGGTTTTATGAAACAACCGCTTTACTGAATATAATCTGCAGCTAGGTCTGCTGTTTGCCTTAAGAGGTGCAGTAACTGATTTGTAAAGAGAAAGATTTTCCACAGTTAAAGTTAGAGATAATTTATGATCATTAGTTGAACTTAGTTGGTGTGTTGTGTATTTGGGCACGTTTCTCATTTCTACAAGTAATGGTGCTATGACAAACTGATAGGACAAAGAACATGACAAAAATAAAATTTCAAATACTCATGTAATCTTCCAGGTCTCATGTGACTTCAGAAGCTAAGATTGGCTGAAAATCATCTTCAGTGTTGGCTTTTAAGAGGACTTGTATACAGGGATTTTAAAGACACAGTTTTTGTGAGATTAACTGTCTGGACAGTTTGATTTAAAACTTCTGCTTTACATGAATTCTTTCTCTGACAATTTGCAGTAACTTCTCTGACATTAAACTGTCATAAAAAAACATTTACACATTCTTTATTGAATCATACAGCTGCATTTGCTTTAATATTTCAAACATCTTGTTTAAAAAGACTTGAACATTCTAGGGAAAATGCAAAACAGAGCTTATTGCCACAAGGGAACCTGTGGCAGTTGTTTTCATCCTGTCTTTTAACGCTCAAGATTAGAATGTAACGGGAAGCTTTGAGTGCTTGTTTCACTACAGCTGTATGCCTCTAAATCATATTCAGCAGTTGTCACATTTGCAGAATGCTAGATTGAATATGAATGTTCATGGTGAAATATAGACAGAAAGGACTGGCTTGGTAGGGCTGTGGGGGGGACTTGGGAACCTGCCTGCATATGGCTGAGTCATAGATTTTGTAGTAGAAGGAATGGAGTGAAGAATGTGGTTGGATTTCAGAAGGAGGTTTGCTATGATAACAGATTAATAATGGTTACAGATGGTGGTGGTTTTACTTGGGTAGGCATCTGAGCTCCACCACAACCACTCTCTCGCTCCACCTCCTCAAAGACGAAGGGGAGAAAATGCAATGCAAAGGGCTCAAGTGTTGAGATAAGTAATGGGAGATCACTCAACAATTATCATGATGGGCAAAACAGACTCAGAGTAGGGTGATAGTAAAATTTATTGCCTATTACTAACAAGCTGGAGAAGTGAGAAACAAAGGAAAGGAACCAAAAACACATTCCCCCTCTCTTCTACTTCCTCCCCTCGAGTGGTGCAGGTCCAGCCTGGAATCTTCTCCGGCAGGGGTTCTTCACAGGCTGCAGCCTCCTTCAGGGTGGATCCACCTGTTCTACCATGGTCTACTCCACAGGCTGCAGCATGGAAGTCTGCTCTGCTGAGGTACATCAGAGCTGTAGGGGAAAAACCTACTTCACCGTGGTCCTCACCACAAGCTGCAGGGGAACTTCTGCTCTGGTGTCTAGAGTACCTCCCTCCCATCCTTCTTTGCTGACCTTGGTGTCTGCAAAGCTGTTTCTCACTCCTCTCTCTCCCAGCTGCTGTTCCCCAGCAGTTTTTCTTTCTTTCTTTCTTTCTTTCTTTCTTTCTTTCTTTCTTTCTTT
>NW_023303515.1:0-3122 GCF_011077185.1 Oxyura jamaicensis | reverse complement strand
AAAGAAAGAAAGAAAGAAAGAAAGAAAGAAAGAAAGAAAGAAAGAAAAACTGCTGGGGAACAGCAGCTGGGAGAGAGAGGAGTGAGAAACAGCTTTGCAGACACCAAGGTCAGCAAAGAAGGATGGGAGGGAGGTACTCTAGACACCAGAGCAGAAGTTCCCCTGCAGCTTGTGGTGAGGACCACGGTGAAGTAGGTTTTTCCCCTACAGCTCTGATGTACCTCAGCAGAGCAGACTTCCATGCTGCAGCCTGTGGAGTAGACCATGGTAGAACAGGTGGATCCACCCTGAAGGAGGCTGCAGCCTGTGAAGAACCCCTGCCGGAGAAGATTCCAGGCTGGACCTGCACCACTCGAGGGGAGGAAGTAGAAGAGAGGGGGAATGTGTTTTTGGTTCCTTTCCTTTGTTTCTCACTTCTCCAGCTTGTTAGTAATAGGCAATAAATTTTACTATCACCCTACTCTGAGTCTGTTTTGCCCATCATGATAATTGTTGAGTGATCTCCCATTACTTATCTCAACACTTGAGCCCTTTGCATTGCATTTTCTCCCCTTCGTCTTTGAGGAGGTGGAGCGAGAGAGTGGTTGTGGTGGAGCTCAGATGCCTACCCAAGTAAAACCACCACCATCTGTAACCATTATTAATCTGTTATCATAGCAAACCTCCTTCTGAAATCCAACCACATTCTTCACTCCATTCCTTCTACTACAAAATCTATGACTCAGCCATATGCAGGCAGGTTCCCAAGTCCCCCCCACAGCCCTACCAAGCCAGTCCTTTCTGTCTATATTTCACCATGAACATTCATATTCAATCTAGCATTCTGCAAATGTGACAACTGCTGAATATGATTTAGAGGCATACAGCTGTAGTGAAACAAGCACTCAAAGCTTCCCGTTACATTCTAATCTTGAGCGTTAAAAGACAGGATGAAAACAACTGCCACAGGTTCCCTTGTGGCAATAAGCTCTGTTTTGCATTTTCCCTAGAATGTTCAATTCTTTTTAAACAAGATGTTTGAAATATTAAAGCAAATGCAGCTGTATGATTCAATAAAGAATGTGTAAATGTTTTTTTATGACAGTTTAATGTCAGAGAAGTTACTGCAAATTGTCAGAGAAAGAATTCATGTAAAGCAGAAGTTTTAAATCAAACTGTCCAGACAGTTAATCTCACAAAAACTGTGTCTTTAAAATCCCTGTATACAAGTCCTCTTAAAAGCCAACACTGAAGATGATTTTCAGCCAATCTTAGGTTCTGAAGTCACATGAGACCTGGAAGATTACATGAGTATTTGAAATTTTATTTTTGTCATGTTCTTTGTCCTATCAGTTTGTCATAGCACCATTACTTGTAGAAATGAGAAACGTGCCCAAATACACAACACACCAACTAAGTTCAACTAATGATCATAAATTATCTCTAACTTTAACTGTGGAAAATCTTTCTCTTTACAAATCAGTTACTGCACCTCTTAAGGCAAACAGCAGACCTAGCTGCAGATTATATTCAGTAAAGCGGTTGTTTCATAAAACCTCTTCATAAAGCATCTCTCTGTAGGATTAATCAATTCCATTGTAAAATCCTTCCATTATGGGCCAACACAATAGAAAATGGGCTAAGTAAAAATGCATAATACATAACCTTTCAGAAAAATAGATGCCAGAATTGCATATACCATGGAGAGGTAGCATTTAAAGTGCATGCTAATCAGATTATAGTTATTTCTCTCTCTCTCTCTCTCTCCCTCTCTTTCTCTCTCTCTCTCAAATTAACATATTAGGCACCTTCTATTTGTAAAGAACTCAAATATGGTCCATATCTATTGTATTAGATGATATAGCGTTTTATGCTTTTTCACAACATCACCCTTTTTTTTTTTTTTTTTTTTTCCCTGCATAGATAAAGTCACAGCAAAGCATTTCATTCTGTACTATAAGAGTATCTCAAAACTAACAGTATATGGAGAAAAGCTGTCTCTTTTCTCAGTTGTCTCTGAGTTGCATATTAGTTTCTATTTTGTTATACTGTCATATAAGATATATTTGGTCTTTTGCTTTTTGTAGATGATTACAGTTTTTTTGTTTTTTTTTTCTTCATATTCACAAGGTCATTTAGTGAAAATCAGTATCAACTGAGTGTCCACCTCTGCTTCTATACATTTGAAAATCATGCACATATGAATTATGGTCCTGTATATACAACTATTTTATAGTCACACTTAACAGGCTTGTAAAGTAGTACAAGAGGTTGTCCCCCAGAATTATTTCCTGTTTTATGCACTAAAAAACTTCCCCAGTCTGTTACATGCTAAAAGAATTGATACTCCATAAATTCCTGGTATTTGGCTTTCATCAAACCCTTTCCATTACTGAGCACTTCTGTGAGCTAGAATAAATAAATAAATAAATAAATGTTGTTAGATTCCTTTTCTTCACAGCTACTTGCATATTCAAGAGATTGAAACATTTTAGAAGACAGTAAATTTTGATTTACCTTGTCTGACATCCCATCCATTTCATTTTGTGCATTTCATTCTTGTAAGAAACAAACTGCCAGAAATAAACTTCTAGCCAGCAAGGATCCTAAGGCAGTCCTTCTGGTGATGTAGATGAAACCAAACTAAACTGTATTATACACTAACTTGGAATATAGCTTGTAAGTTTTGTGTTTGATAAAACTTATATCTGAAGTGCTCATTATTACTTCCAGTTGAATGTGCTGCTTCTCATTTTCATAACAGAGAATTTCATGTACATCACTACACCTAATAGAGTAAAAAATATACAGGAGATCAAATATTTGCTAATCATAAATATATGCTAGTAAAGCTAGCAAGTTACTATATGTTATTCCTGTACATATTATACAAATTAAAAAAAAAAAAAAAAAAAAAAAAAAAAAAAAGGAATTTGGAATTACTCAGTTTTTAAATGATTACCTTAAATGATTACCTTGTAACATTTGTGAAGTCATTGATTTTAAAGTTTCTGATAATCCTCTTTACAAGTCTGATGGTAAAATATCAAGGGAGATTGTTCCAATATTTTAAAAGACTTTTTTTTTTTTTTTTTTTTTTTTTTTTTTTTAATTTGTATAATATGTACAGGAATAACATATAG
>NW_023303514.1:7563-27859 GCF_011077185.1 Oxyura jamaicensis | reverse complement strand
TTTACTTCTTCCCCTCCTCATCTGAGGAGGGGGAGTGAGAGAGCGGTTGTGGTGTTCAGCTGCCTAACACGGTAAAACCACCACAAGTATATAATGAAACGTGAGTGAAATAACATTGTGTGATGGTGGTACAAACATACATATGACATGATAAAATTACCAGCTGCTCTTTTCTTTTGATCAGCATGCTTATGTACTTTGCCAGAATTAATAAAATCTAAATAAGCCTGCTAAGGCTTAAGCGTTATGAATGCAATCTCCTTTGTGAAGGAGACAATTAGTAATGTGTTAAATCAAAAAGAGAACTCCATTTATAAATATCGTTTTAGTTATTTGTCCCTGATTTACCAAACAGAGGGGCAGCTAGCTATGTGAGGCTTTTTGATATCAATTTTGCCAGCCATGCTGTGGAAAAACAAGTAAGCCTGAAATGTGGTATTCTTGTTACTTTTGTTGTGTAATATTTTTGGAGTGGTTGAATGATTATGGATTTAATAAACCTAACAAGTGATAATTAATGTACTAAAATAGGCAGATGTCTTTGTGGGATCTGGGTGTACATCTGCCAGAATCTGCAAGTATCAGAAAAGCTCCAAAACACACAGGAGACCTCTATACCCATGTCAACAGACGGGATTGTGTTTGAAAATGCAGGGTTGCAATAAAAATTTGGGCTGCTGCTGAAGTGGTTTGGTTCCATGAGTTTTTAAAGACCAGCTGTTTTCTGTATCCGTGGTTACCCTGACTGTAAAAACATGCTTTTCCAAACATTTTATTTATATATTACTGTATATTATTTCACTGTGCAGTGTGTAACTATGAAAAAATATTTAAAAAAAAGTGTGCAATAGTTCAAATATAGTGCAAAAGTAGTATTATAACCAAAACAAATACACATAGGTGAAATGCCCTAGTTACATATACTTGGAAAATATTACTTATTTCTTTATGGCTATTTTCTTAAACTGATTAATATGTATAAAGAAATCTGTCATAATGTCTATACATTAATATGTATAAAGAAATGGTGGTATATAAAACAGTATGATCTCAGAATACAAATTCACCAGTTCAAGAAAAGGCATAAATTTACATTTTACATAAATTTTACATCCATCAGAATTTTTATTTAAGTATGGAAAATAAAACAACAAATGTTACAGACTTTTCTTATCTTTAGGATTTTTTTTTTTTTTTTTCTAGAATGCTGATGCTTTAATACCCAAGACACTTTTGTGTGTGTGTGACATGGTATTGAGTATCAATAGAATATCCAGAATCAGACAATAAATATTACTGCCAATCTAAAGTTACATAGGATAGAATTAAAGTCACCACCTACAATAAACAAATTCATGGAATTAATTAGATAGGAGCTTGGATGTGCTCAATACCTCCTTCCTTTTAGTCTCTTCCATTAGTCTCTTCCTTTTAGTCTCTTCCATTATTTTTAAGATTGGTAGCACTTTGCAGTGTTACCTAGAACATACTTCAGCTTCCCAATAAAAATGTGAATTAGCACATCTATGAATTTTTTTTTTCAACACCAAAAAGCTGACATCTTTCAGTATCAGGGGGTGATACTGAAAAGCACCTGAGCTCATAAAATCTATGTAAAACTAAAAAGCCTCCCTCAGAGCTGCTGTGATTTTTAGCTAAAGGCAGTTCTCGGTTACTCTCAAGCTGTATGACTTTGAAAGATTCAGATAAAGCATAGTGATGTCAAAAAAGAAAAAATAAATAGGCTTATATAAGAAAAGTTTCTTACTCAATATAATATTATTTCTGTTTCTCATGTATAATTATATATATTTACTGGATAATATGTATTCATTATTGAAAACACCATTTTAAAGACCATTATTACCTTAGATGATAGGAATGCTACTTCTCCACGTTACCATTCTGCTGATTAGATTAGGATTTTGGAATTGCTGTTTTCTGCTATTGACTCACAGTAGATCCTGGATCAAGCAGATCATCTCTGGACCTATTCTCTCTCCCCCCACCCCTTTCTCCTTTCTCTTTTTTTTTTTTTTTTTTTTAGTTTCTAGTCTTTTTTATACTATACTCCTCATTATACACTCTGTAAGATCTAGAACAGCTGGTGTTTAAATTCATCTCTAATTCCCATCATGAAAAATAAACATTTGATTCTGTTCAAGGTGTATATAAAAGTATTTCATATGTATGGGACAGATCTCATGCCATTGCTGTATGTGAGCAATTTGGAGGTAACCGGCAAAAAGAGGAAAACAAACAAAATTATAAAATATTTTGCTGTTTGTCTTTCTTTTTGATTTGTATACCTGAGTAACAAACAGTGTAAGGATCTAACCAGTTTCTATATATAATGATACATTTTAGGTATTTATGTTTGCATTCCATCTAACTTATAATTAGACAGAAGATAGAAGTGACATTTTTTTCTACTTTCTTAGGGTCTATCAACCATCATTCTCTGTCCTTAGTAATTACCCTTAGTCTTTACAGTAGGGCTCAATTAGCATTAGCTGTGTAAGATGAACTTTGGTTAGCTAGGAGACCCACAGGTTCATAGAGAGTACATCTGTTCATTTGATACTTGCCAAAGAAGGGGGGAAAAAAGGGTGACAGTGAAAATCAGTAGATGACTGAAAAAAAAATCTAGATTTTTCATTGCCTTATTTTTTATTTTATTTTATTTTAATCTGAAGTTTTTGTTTTCTAAACATTCCGGAAATAAAAAAGCATTTTACTTTTCTTTGTGTGCATCTTTCATAACTTAGTGTAATACTATATATTACTTTGTGTTTCCTTTTTTCTCCTTCTCACAGACATGGAACTTGATAAAAGCATTAATTAGTTTGTTTCAGTGGAATTATGTTATACAAATGGTGAATTTGTTCCCTGTTCCAATAATTTCGAACAAAACGAATGAAAAGGCACTGTGTAGATAGTCTAGCTTCTTCCTATTCCCTCCTGCTTATTGCAGCAGTGCTGTTTTGTTGATAACCAAATATTACTACCTCTTGAGAGGTCAAAGATAAAATGAATTAAATGTTTGCAATAGTTCACTACAATAATATAATAATAACGGTTATAACAGACTCTTCAGAAAGTAACATTTCAATGCCAGAACAGTAGTTGTTATTTTTAATGTAATTTTCTGTTTTAAAGTTATATAGCAATTTACTAAGCTAGTTAACATGTACTGGATGTATTGAAGAGTTAAATAGCTCTGTAAAAATGTTAGGAATAATTTGGATAAAAGAAATGTATTATCTGGAATTTGCTGGAAATATTTTTTACTTCTTCTTCAGAACTATGATGTAAGTATTAGAAACATTGAAAAAAAAAATCATGAAAATGTATTGTATTGGAGAAATCTTCCTGTCTAGCAAAGGGCAACAAAACTGTACAGAGCTTTCCTTACTGTACAGTATTAATGCAGGCAGAGGCTCAACAGATATAACAGATGCATAACAAAATACTTTATTAATTTACCCAGTAAGGAGTTGAACAGATTTTACCACTTCAGGGTAGAAATATTTCTGAAAGACTTAAAAATCACTGGGGTTGTTATAATTACTGTTACATGAAACATTTAAGATACATTTCCTAAGTCAATGCTGAAAAAATAAAGCCTGATAAGTTCACAGATATTTAGCATGATTTTTCTCCCAGGACATTCTTACATGTTCTTGTTGGTGGCTGTTCTAAATCTTCATTTCTTTTTTGTTACCTTGGGGATGAAAAGAGATATTGTAAGGATTTTGTGTAAATCTTGCTATATTTCTAATCCTTGATGGTCATATTATTATAATGTAATAATTATAATCTTATATATACAGTTTTCTGGGAAGTCAGAGATGCTACTTTTAGCAATAATCTTATGCTTATTTTATATTAATATTTTTGTTTCAACATCTTGATATTTGATATCCTATAGCTGCATTTGGAACAAAAAAATATATATCTTTGTTGACTTACTTCAGTTTGAATTTTCAGTGTTTCTAATTGTAATTTAGCTGTAACTAAGAATTTCACACTTGCACCAAAATGTATATTGAAAAAGATAAATTAGTAATACACTTGCAAAACAACTTTCAAGATTATTCCCATATTCTGATACGAAATTTGCCATGATTCTAGGGAGAACAGATGAACTAGACAATATCAGAGAATTACATAGGCGTTCAGTTTCTCTCTATGGATAAATATTCAATGTTCTTCCATTGTTGTAACTCTGCTCACTTGATTAAAATAAGTAAAGTAACCTGTTAAAGGTTTATTTTTCACTGGCATAAGGTAGATGGTTAATATATCTAATAGTAATGAAGCTATGGATTACATGTATCAATAATTCACAGTGCCTTATGGTTTTACTAACCTTCCAAAGTACTTTTATTCACAAGGAAGGACAATAACACTAGGTAACCTTCCCCCCCCCCGCCCTTTTTTTTTTTTTTTTTCTATTAAATAAAGCCATGTAAAACATAAATATATTATCTAGATCCTTCAAGAATCTGCTTTGTGGTCCTGTTGTTCATGTGACATATATCAGCAAGGGCAAGGAGTAGGCTGTGTATCCCTCCAGGCATTTTATCTCATTTTAGAAAGGCTGCTGATTATAAATCATCCAGAAACACTTTTATTCCCATTTTCTCATTAGGCACTGTTCTGCCAAGCCCATTTTTAATAGCCAGCCATTTATATATGTTTTTAAGTGTGTTCTAAAATATTTTTCTTCCTTGATCTCAGGGTCAGAGACCATGAAATGCACCTGTGATCACTGCTGCTTCATCTAGGAGATAACTCTGAACTTCAGGATAATTTACTGTTACCCTTTGGTGTACTCTTACTCTTTCAGTAGATTGCTGCTTCTGTATCTTTACATATTTTAGTTTAGGCTTTTGAAATCCTACCCATACAGCTATTTGAACTGTGTAAAGTTTAAAGTGAACCATGCAAAAATGGTTCAACTTCCCATGTTTCACACTCTTTTTATTTCGCATTTCACATTACTTTTTTATTTCTTATGAAGTTAAAAGTTGTGATGTTGAGCCAAATTTCAGAAACAGTATTTTTCAAGACAGAAATTTGGACTTGTAAAATGAAACTGAAAGTATTAGAAGATAAAATCATGATTACTTAAAGTTTCATATTTATAGGTTTCTTAACCTGTATGACAAATTCTTGAAGCTTGCAGACTATTTACTGTGGAGCAGGATAAGAAGGAATGTGTTTGTCTGGTAGCCTGAATGTATGCTTTTATATAATAACTTTTAAATCTTTTTATAGAAAATCTGAACTATTTTAGATGGAAGTTGCCAAAGTGACTCTTTCAATAGCTGATAGTGAAGTAATGCCAAATTTTGCTATGTAAACATGAAATTCTTCAGAGAAAAGAAAAACATTTTTAATGATATTTCTAGTTACTTCTGAGTATTTCATTAATCTGTAAGTATTCCCATTTTGCAAAATACTGTCTCCTTGTGTAACATCAATGTAGCATTTGAAACCAAGAAGAAAGTAGCTGTTACAAATATGCAGCTTTGTTTCAATAAGCATCATGACATATACTAGAGTAGTATTACACATATTAGAATGTTTGAAAGTTACAGAGTTTCCCATCTCAAACTTCCTTGTACATTCTGAATCTTACTCTTAGGAACCTTTCCTGACAGAGGAATTTTTTTAAATTTATCATAAGTTTTAGAACATGTTGGTTAGTGATCTAGAGCTGATGTCCACTTGGAATTAACCTTCTAGTGAAAAACAGGAACATATAACTATGTGTTGTTGTTATTACACTGGATAGACAAGGTAAGAATTCTCATAAAAAATCAGGTAACAAAGCATCAAAGTGGAGTAATTAGAAGCAAAAAAAGGCTGAAAATGAAACGTGCCTGCTATAAGTTTCTGTCATTCAGTAAATTGTTATGAGTCTGTGGATGTTGATTAATATTGATTGTTTTAGCTTTTGAAGTTCTTTGGCTTTACAACTAGTACAAAATGGAGTAGGTTTTAACTGAATATGTTTGATATTTATAGTATGAGGCTGTATTTGGCATATGTGCATAAATTTAGAATATGTCTGTGTGGGACTTCTGTTTAGTATTTGTTACAAAGCTCATTGCCTGCACACAAATATGTATGCCTAAGAAATGCTTGGAAGCCCAACTAGCTGAAATCTCAGCAAGGAGGAAGCTTCTCTCTGTATCATATTGTTGTGGTTAGGGTGGTTGTTTTTTTTTTTTAAGAAACTTGTTTTTCCAGCTTTATTATTAGAATTTGTTGGGAAGAGTGCACAATAAAATGACATGGTATCTACAAGCTAAGTTCTTTGTGTAACAAAAGAATTAAAATAAAAATTGGATTTAATCAAACCTCATGAATGAATAATCAAGTTGTGCATTAAATCTTAATTACTTTTTCTAAAATATAATAAAATTACTTGAAATCATTGTAGTGAGGCAGCACTTACATTAGTGCTACTCAGGATAATAATAAAAATATTTCATGTTCCCTAAAATGGTTAATTGTGTACTCTTTTTAATTCCTTACATTATATCATTATATTTTATGTATTGGGGTGTTTACATATATTTTTAGCAGAACTACATGGAGAAAAAATGTTTCAGATCAGGTTTGCACACTGATTGATATGCTTCCTTGCACTGTGCAGCAAGAGAATAATAAAGATGTCTTCAGTAATTTTTAACCTTATATACACTGTTATGTAATTTGCAGTTATTTCATGTGTCTGATCCGACAAATGATTTTTCTTTGCAATTGGTGAAAAAGCATTTGGTAGCTTTGGAAATGCAGCATCTTCTAATGAGTTATGAAGATTAACAGAAGTGTTCTGTCTTGGAAATAAATAAATAAATAAATAAATATGTAAGACTGTATCTTGGATTTCCTTTTTTAGGTGGGGCTTTGATATATCATTATATTAATTACAAAATTACCTTTACAATTGATACTATAGGTTTTTTGTTTGTTTGTTTGTCAAATGCCCTTAAGGTAATGAACAGTTTACAAAAAGAAAGAGCCCATGGAAAGAAATACCAGAAAGATGTCCTGATTCAACCGTGTTCTTCCCAGAAGTAATTCCAGGGCTAATTTACTTTTATTTTTATTTTTAAGTAGCTCTTGAAATAAATTTTGTGAAATATAAGAAAATTTGAAGGTTCATGTAAACAGTAATATACAATAAAATAAAAATAAAAATAAAAAACATAAAACACAAGTAATAAAAATAATAAGCAATAAAGCAAACAAAGGTAATAATGTGGATCAATAAAGTGTAAGATTATTTTCATCAAAAATATGAATATTATTTTATAATTGTAAAATATATGAAATTATATAATTGTAAAATATATGAAAAACGTATTTCCTGGACATATTTATTTTTTGGAGGATAGAAGAGTTGAATCTAGCTGCTATAATTTTTTTGTTGTTTGGTTTGCTTTGGTTTGCTTTGGTTTGCTTTGGTTTGGTTTGGTTTGGTTGGGTGGGGCGGTGGTTTTTTTTTTGTTGTTTTTTTTTTTTTGGGGGGGTGGGGCGCAGAGGGGACAGGGATGTGGAGGGAAGATATATATTGGTTTTGTTTTGTTTCATTTGATTTGTTCTCTTCTGGTGTGAAGAGTCCTCTCTCATGCTACTAAGCATGTCAGTCTGGATATGACATGCTTCAAACTTCAAGGATCTTAACAATAAATACTAAGAGTAGTTATTAAGTATCTCAGTGATGATCAAAAGTGGCATTTGTGATGTTGCATTGAATGACAGTGTTTTCATCAAAACATCTATCAAAAAGAATAAAGAAATGCAGAAGCATAACCTGACTATGCTATCAAGCATATATGTATTCTGATCCAGTCAAAGATTATGTTTGCACCATGCCTACATGTACACATTTTTTTTTTCCCATGTAATTGCTGAAATATTAATATCAGTGTTATATGACATATATGCCTGTGTAGGTATTGTTCCTGCTAACTCTTGCCCTGGATTTTAATTTATGCCCTAAAGAATCCAACTATTTTGATAAAATCTATTGATGTTTCTTTTACTTAGACTTTTACTTCACAGTTTAGAGTTCCATATGAGTTCAAATATGCTTAGGGAGTGGGACTTGAATCTTGATCTTCTACAACTTGAGTTCTAACCTCCAAAGTAATTCAACTGTATGTGATGTATGCAACAGCAGATCTTCTGGGCCTCTCTAAAAGCAACATATATTTTCTAAACTCTTAAGTGTAGTGAATTGTCATGAAAGAATCATCTGCCTAAGGTAAGAGGTCTGAATCCATCATTGTTTTACAGTCTGCTTTTGTGAACTATAAATGACAAGGAAAAATTCTGTTTATAATGGAATTCTTCAGAATTAAAATTTCCATTTGCAAGGATTTATTCTAATTTGTTCTGAAGACTTCATGGATTATCACAGTTTCTTGTCTATTAGCCTTGCCCAATTAATAGTAATTCATATGCATTTGATATTCTTAGTGATTTCTTATAGTGATAACCCATTTGATGTAAAAGGCTAATATTGAGTTATAATAGTGTATATTTTAGGGTGCTTTTGCATTCCAATCAAAGTCCTTGGGATGAAAAAAAAAAAAAGTGTATAACTTGGAAAACATTGTTATTTCTTTGCATTGTGCATATAATATGTGAAATTAAAACATTAATGTTTTTTTTGTTGGTGGTGGTGGTGATTTTTTGTTTGCTTGTTTCGTTTGATTTTTGTTTGCTTGCTTTCTTTCCCCTTTTAATGGTTATTTTTGCCTTAGAATTATTACATGTATTTTTACTGCTTGCTTTTTTTTCTTTTTTTTTTTTTTAATCCATTGTAAGGTATTAAAAAGGTATTAAATACTGTGTTCCTATTCACCAAGACACTCAGCTCTAGTTCATGCTGTCATTGCTTGACAAACCTCAATTTGTGTAGATCATTAGTTTTATGTAGATCTTCTCATTACATATAGATCCAATGTTGCTTTACCTTTTATGGCATGACAATTTGAACATAATATATCTAAACTGCTGCAAATTCCTACTGTTTCCACTTCTGTATTTAAGATGTTCAATATTTGTTTTGAACAATGCAGCTTGATTATCCATGTTTCCTGCTTTTGTTTTTGCTAGGAAACAGTGTTTCTAAGAAATGGATTTTAGTTCAATTGCTAAAATATCAGTTCAGTAGTTCACTGATAAATTATTTTTACTCTTTGTGTCTATTTTATGAAGATAAATATCTTCAGTGCTTTGAGAAGTGCTTTGAGAGCCTTGCCTATTCCAATACACTGTTTTATAAATCTAGAAATTTTTAATGCATTTCTCTTTGTTAGAACTTCTATATTTTTTCTGTTTTTATCTAAAATAGTCTTGATGATGATGATGATGATGATGATTATTATTATTATTTCTGAAGACCCTAATTCATCACTTCTTATAAATTCTAGTGGCTTTTTTATTCAATTAATTGATTCCAAAACACTTCTAGGTATGACATGCAACCTGGAACCAAATCAGAAAGTCTGTTTAGGATATAGGTTCAACAGTAGGCTCTAGTACACTAATAATAAAAATGTATTTTTTCTCAGCCTTTTCTCTTGTCTTTGTTCTAGCATTTATGTATGTTCTCAAATATGGAAATATATTTTTCACATGGAGTTCTGAAATAGTATGTGGAGCAATTCTAGCCTTATACATTAATCATTTAAATTTCAGAGGATTAAATCAGTTACGGTAGCGTATCAAAAATAGATATTTCCACTCTTGCAGTTTGCTTTTGTTGCACAACAATTAAGGCTCATATTCTCAAGCTTGTATAAAACTCAGAATGTAATGGACTACTTAAGTTTAAGAACTTATAAGTAGGATGATATTCACATTCTTAATCACTAGGTTGTAGAGTTGGAAGTGGCCCCTTAAAGATGCAAAACACCAGATATACAGCTTTCTAAAACTAACTTGCCTTTTAGAAACAAAAAATCTTGACTGAAAATAAATAAATCCAAAACTGATGAATTTTCTAAAAAAAAAAAATTATTCCAAAGATAAATTACCTTACTGACATGAAAAAAAAAAAAAAAAAAAAAATCAAATCTATTTGTCAGCTTTAGCTTTCAATCAGTATTGCATCTTATTGCACTTAAATTATTTCTACAGCCACATACAGTTCACACATAGGTTTTTATATTTTATGGATGCACCAGTTTTCATTTGATAAACTGAAAAGATTTTTGTTCCAATTCCTTCCTAATACGTTCAAAAATTTAAATTCTATGTCTTTCATTTCATTTTAATTTTATATGTCCAAAGATTGCATTAGTCCTTTAATTCATAATATCCATTTGGGAATTCAGGTAAAATGACCATCCCACAGTTATAGTCTGAGTATTTTGTAGACTTATAACTTTCAAAAAAACATCCATCCATTTTGGACACATTTTTATTTAAAATCTTAGTAGGAACTTTATGCACTTCAGTAAGAAAAAGATTCAGATCTATCAATTATATAAATCCTGTTAAACAACATATCATAGTGAAATGTCATAACTTGCAGAGGTATGTTAAATTACAGTAAAAGAATTATGACAGAATTTGTAATTACAGGTCATAAACATCAAGGACAGAAGTAAACACTTAACATCTTGGGTTATGTATCCTGAAGAGAAAAGTTGTAAGCTACCTTATATAAATAAATTAATTAATTAATTTAAAATGTTCCTTTAATTTCACTGTAACCTTTAAAGTAGTCTTTCTAGATTAGACAAGCACAAAAGTCAATATGTCCTTTTCTGATATATCTATTGACTATAAGTTTTATAGATTCATATATATATAACGTATAATATCTACATTCCCTAACTAGTATGTTATGTGTGCAGCTATGTGATTCATATTTTTTCAATCCTGCTATGGCTAGTAAAGTCAAAAATCCTGATCCTCCCACTTAAACTCAGTTAGAACAAAAAAGAGAAGAAAGACTTCAACTGATGATTAAATGGTCTTTATTTATTAATCTTCATTATAAAATGGTAAAATTTTCTTCCTCCTATTAACCATCAAGAGAAACAAAGGGCACTGAACCTATATGAGGTTAATGAGCTAGAAAACAATTTATATATTATTATTGAACTAATATTTTATCTATAGTTGTAGCTGACAAAGGAAAGGTAAAATAAATGGAGAGAAAAAAAAATAAAATACAATTGTATTTTAACTAAATATTGTGTGTAAAATATCTGCTATTTCTGGTTTATTTTCTGAGTAACAGAACCACAGAAAAATGTGATCTGATATATTAATGTTATTAATTTAATTTCCCACTCTTTCTTTCTTGGCATGTATTCACATCTCAGTTCTCTTTAGCGAAAGTTTGTATTTCCCTTCATTTGTAGTCATAGTAGTTAGAATATTCATTATTTGATTCTGTTTTTCTGTGATGATATCCCTATATTATCATCACATATTAGGTAGGTCATTTCTGTGATATGTATTGCCAGGTGATTTTCATACCATATGGCAACTTTGGCTGTCTGCATGTCAAGGGGAGGAAATATTTTTTGTAGCTTCTATCCTACCAATTCAGTTTATACTTCATTTTATCTTGATGCTATAAAAATTTACATATAATAATTAGTATTGTTTAGTTTGATTAGTTTGATACATGTGCTCCTGAAAATAAAGATTCTTCAGGTTTCTTTTAATGTTTACTCTCATTGTAATGAAAATCTATTACCAGTAATTAGATTATTGTTTACTTCAAGACCTGAAACTGAGCAGTAGTCATCTGCCTTCAGCAACATCTGTATGCACCTACCATCTGTTCTTCCCAAGCGGTCATGAAGGATCATTTGTAAAAATTTCTTCCTTTCACTTTGTGAATGTTGCCTTTGATTTCTTAATATTGGCTGTAAGCAAATTGACAACTTTCTTGTGTTTAGACACAGCTTAATATCCTTTGTAAATAATATTTTTTATATATCAGGAAGGATTAGCTTTCAAGTAATGCTTTAACATTTCAGAATAATTTCTATAAGAAATGTGTGATACAGAAATTAGATGGCAATAAACTGAAAATTTCTGTAAGCTTGGAATTTATTTTACTATCAGTAAAATTTTAAAATATAGGTTGTATGGATGCAACTTGTTGCCTAGGCATGCAATATTTTATTTAAATTATTGATACATTAGGTAGGTACATTTCTTCGATCAAGCAAGTAAAGAAGTAAAATGATGGATAATGGCAGTTTAACATGTACATCTCATATTATTAAAAACAACAACAAAAAAAAACAACCAAACAAACAAACAAAAAACAACATGTATGCTGAGAGAATCTGGTTACAATGTAATAATCCTGGGACATCACCAAAAGTCAACTTCCACACTTGTATATTAGATAAGAATGACCCAATTTAAAATTCTTTGATTGTATCTGTTTTAATGACATTTATTTATTTATTTATTTATTTATTTATTTATTTATTTATTTTATCCTTTGGCATTACTGCAAAATATATAAGGTAGAAGAATATTATTCTGTAAGTTCTGTATTTTGTAGTCTGAATTTTCTCCCATTACTATTAACTATTTAGTAATGAACTTAGGGATGGAAGACTCTATAAACACATTTTTATGGCAAACCTGTTTGGTAAATATAAACACTCTATATCCAAACAAACATGAAACATCTTGCATTTTATATCATAGTTTGCTTCCTATAGACAAATGTTCCTGGTTTTTATTTGTACTATTTTTTTTGTGAGCAAGTGAATATGGATGTTGAAAATGTAGAATTTCTTGCTGAAAATGTAGAATACAGAAACTAATGAATAAATAAATAAATAAATAAATAAATAAACAGAAAAAGCAAAAGAGAATATTATTAAAATTATGATATTAAAACTCTAAAACTTCTTTCCTAAAAATAAAGAAGGCAAGGACAGGTATGTGATTGAATTATTATCTTTGTATATTTTAGCTTATTCCTTTTCTTCCTCCAGACTCTGAATACAACAGAATATAAGAAATATAGAGAGGAAAGAGTTGTGTACTGTTGTGTACAACAGAATGTATATTTTATTATTTGGTAATGTTTTCTAGCTTCATACAAGCATAATATAGATATTAACTATTATTAGTTAATATGCAGTTCTTAATCTAACTGCAAGGTTAATGATAAAGCAAGAGATGAGCAAATGAATATGGCTCCAGTGTCCATTCTGTTCATTCTTAATGAATCCCTGTCGCAGGGATTTTTTGCCTTTCTTACTTTTTAAAAACATAAAATAGAAGAAATCTGAAGCATAAAGAACTGTGTAAGCATAAGTGATAAGAAAGGAAAACACTAAGCAATATTTTCATTAAAATTTAAATTTACATTATTAAAGTGCTGATCCTTCCTAACTAAACAATTTTCATCAGGGTAGCTAAAGATTGATCTAGTATCCATTGTAAGCTTTGTTTCTGGAAACTGGAAAGATGAAAAATGTTCATGCTCACATCAGCATTCAATAAGCATGCTTAACTTACAAGTAAATATGTTCTTTCTGTAAAGGATTCTGAATATATTAGAAAGGGTATATTGGAAAAATAATGGTTGTCCATTTTTAGCATAAATAAAGGAAAAAATATGAGAAAATAAAAGGCATTTAATGATCTTTTATGAGGACAAATCAATTTTAAAATTATTGTCAGGATGAAAAGCTAATATTTTGCTGATAAGACAATTTTCTGCTTAATAATTATCTTTTAAGGAACAGTCATATTTTATTAAAATGACTAATTAACTCACTGAACTACTATGCTAATAGTGAAGGAAATACACTAATTGAATATTGATAGTATGAGTTTTTAATAAGAGAACAAATTTAAATAGTAATTTGTACTTCCCATATTCCTTAGCAGCATTTTAAATGCAAATGCACAATACCAAAAAGAAATCTCTATCTATGCATAGAAGGAATGTATGCATTCTGAAATGTATGCACATGTTATGAAAAGGGCTCTTTTTTTAAGAAAAAAAAAATAAAAATAAAAATCAATCCAGGAACCAGGCTAAGAAAGGAGACAAACTAGTGTGGAAATATCAGTTATTAAAATAGAGGTTAAAATCCTGTTCTATTGAAGTCAATGAGTTCATCAGGGGAGTTCAAACAGTGTTAACTTTCTTGAAGTGACAACTCAAAAACAGTAATTTCTAAAAATGTTATTTCCTTAGTCTTAGGCTTTGCAACTATTGCAAAACCCACTTGTCCTCTTGGAGAAAAACAGATTACAGATTTTGAACACAAACCTTTTTTCTAGGAATGTAGTGCATGGACATAGCATGGAGATCTCATTCAAATAGCATTTGTTTGACATGAGGTTTGGAAGACTTTCTGTACAATGAACATACATTGCATGTGCATCACACAAGAAGGGTCCTATACATAGAATATGCAGTAACAGCATGAAACTGAATCTGGGATAAAATAAAGGTAAAATTCAGATTTTCAAGTCCTCTTTTTTTTTTTTTTGTAGTCGTTTAGGAACTAGTTCAGCTTGTGTGTAGGCCTATATGTACGATTTTTGTAATCAAAGAGGTATTCACACCAAAATGGGAAGTCAAAGTTAGATGGTGCATCGAGGCATATGTGAATAATAAATTTGAACTGTTCTGTACATTGCTTCCAGAAAGCAATATTGATATTCAGAACAGCCCTTATCTTCTGTAGAGAAAGAGCTAATATCCAATTTTTGCATACAGCTAGATATTTCACACTGCTATCATATTCATAGCTCAATAACCATATTTTCCTTTGACATTTCTGATTTATAACATAGACAGTCATCTAAATAATTCAGATTGATTGTTTTTGCTTGAAAAGTGAAGAAACCTGGAAGACTATGAAAGGAAAACCTAGTCTTTTTCTAGTATCTTCTAACTATGCTTCCAGAAGGGAGAAGGGAAAAGCAGATATCAACCTGACATCTGATCGTATTAAACAGATTCAGTGCTATATTGCATATCAATACTAGATTTAATTACCTAGCATTAGTTGTGTCACTACACACTAACTGTTACTAATAAATAGTTTCCTGAGATGAAAATGTAGTAAAGAAGCACTAGCATCAGAAGACAAGCAGAATACAAAGAAGTGTTGGCTACACCACTCTTCAGATGGTATTGTAGGTTGCTACTATTATGATTAGGTTCAAATTTATTTTTTATCTAATACTGTATTGAAATCACTCACTTTCCCACAATTTGTCCATCTCCCTAGTTGAAAGGAAACCTTTTTCTTTTGTGTCTTATTTTATTTCCCCCACTCTTACTACTTTCTAATTATAATAGCCACCAATGTGAAAACTGTTTTCTCTGTGTGAATTAAAGCAAGGACTGAGGAAGGGACTTTCAATCTTAATTTATAATAGCAGTTATAATAACCAGTTTCTTCACAATGGTGCAATATATTATATCTCATACCTAAAAGTGCTGAGAAATTGTTCATGTTAAAATTTGTATAAAAAAGAAGTTTAGAAATGCAGAAAGCAAGAAAAGCAAGAAATTGACTTTCCCACTGAACTGTAATCCAAGGTTAGGTGTAGTTTGTCAATTAATTACCAGCATGGCTTTTAGAGATACAGGAATGTGGTGACTGAGAACAAACAGGAAATACATACTGTGTTAGCCTTTCAACTTTATTCAGTGAATGATTAAGTTGTGTTGTCCTTTTCAGATTTGTTCTTTTCTTACAGCAGGTCATCTTCAATTGTCCTTTATTTTAGCCATCGAGAAATGGCTGAAGAGACTGAAGAGACTCATTTGAGATGTAAATAAACACAAGCGACACAGTCCAAATGCTTTCAAGTAATCTGAGTGGTCAGCTGTCTGCCATTTTTTCTTCTCTTTCTTTTGATTAATTTATAGGCAAGAGCTAATTCATCTTCCGAGATTTTGGTTTCAGAGTTTCTGATTTGACAAATGAATTTAATGTTTTCTGTCTTGTCATCAGTACAAAATTAAGTTATGAAGGAAATCATACTTGAATAGTTTTAAGATGATGATAATTACTACTATAAAAATGGCCTCAATATTCTGTCTGACCTGTGTTGCAAATGCCATTAATTCTTAAAATGTGCAGTTCATAGAATAATAGAATCATTTGGGTTGAAAAGGACCCTTAAGATCATCAAGTCCAGCCATCTACCTAACTACCAAGTCCCCCACTCAGCCACATCCGTAAGTGCAACATACACACATCTCTTCAGGTATATGGTCTACAGCACTTACCTAGGCAACCTTTTTCAAAGCCTAACCACCCTTTTTTTGGTGAAGAAATTCTGCCTGACACCTAGTCTAAACCTCTCCTGGCACAGCCTGTGGCTGTTGCCTTGTGTTCTTTCACTTGAGAAAAGAGACCAACACCCTTCTCTCTGCAACCTCCTTTCCTAGTTATAGAGAGTGATGAGGTCTCCCCTCAGCTTCTTCTTCTCCAAACTAAACAACCTCAGTTTCCTCAGCCACTCCTCATGTCTTGTGTTCTACTCCCTTCACCAGCTTCGTTATTTTTCTTTGAACATGTACCAGCAACTCAGTATCTTTCTTGTAGTGATGGGCCCAAAACTAAAGACAGCACTCAAAGTGCAATCTCACCAGTGCCAACTACAGAAAGACAATCATTTCCTTAGTCCTGCTTGCTACACTATTTCTGATTCAGACTAGGATGGCATTGGCCTTCTTGATCACATGGTTGTGCTGCCTGATGGCTCATGCTAAAATGGCTGTAGACAAGCACCCCCAGGTCCTTTTCTGGAAGGCAAATTTATAACCATTCCTCCCCAGACCTATATCGCTTCATGGGCATGTTATGACTCAAGTGTAGCACCTGGCATTTGGCCTTGTTGAATGCCATACAATTGGACATGGCCCTTCAATCTAGCTTATCTAGATCCCTCTGCAGACCCTTCCTACCCAACCTGATTCTCAGAACAGAGACTGGAGGTTCTTAGTGACAGACCTTGTTATCATTATATAATAACATCCTTCAATACATCTTTATGCAACAATAGTCATTCTGAAATTTGATTTTATTTGAGATTAAAATGTATTTCGAGTAGGAACTATGTATAATATACATTAACCTTGTCATACTTTTCATTCTGTTTCAAAATGTAAGATTTTTCTTAAACACTCACAGCATTAACAGGGAAGATAATCTTCATCGCTGTTTCAGGGATTTTATTTATTTGTATGTTTTCTGTTACATTAGAGATATCTGGAATTCTCATCAGAAAATATCAATGATTTCTCTAGTAGCACTGAGAAAATTTCATTTGTAATATGTAGGCAACAATTTGGACACATTGAGAAAATTCATGGGAATATTTCCAAAAGGTCTATTTTCAAGTGTGAAAAGTCACATTTTTAGCTCTTTTGAACTGTGGTATTGTGTTGGCTTACTAAAGACTCTAATATAATGGGCATTAGGTAATCTTGTGTGGCTTGAAAAATCAGTTATTCTTGAGTTTCCAGTCAACATTGATGTTAATCCGCATGAATTTCTACTATAAAACCTCTAGAGTAATATGCTTTCAAATATTGGAGGTCACATTCAAACTCTAAGCACTGCAAAATATGTACATATATATATATGTATGCATACATAAAGTTACTTTTTTTTTTAATTAAAAGTTTAATGAATGGAAATGTAGTGCTCATGCAGTTCTTTAAAACTATTATAAGCTGCAAATGCTTGAAGTAAACAATGATTAAAATGTATGACTCAAAACTATGATTGCTGTGTTGGATTTTTTGTAAGTTACAAATATCAGCTAAATAAAATTATGTGCTGCATGTTGCAAAGCAGCATATAATTACTGTCAGGAGTGACACCACTCAGCCTGCAGAGTGAGAAGACTGGGCTTTGGGTTGTTGTTTCTTCTTTATTCTACTATAATAGATGTGTTTATGTATTAAACTGCCAGGCAGTCTGATTAAATTATTGTTGTTGAGATTGCCTTCTTCAGAGCTAAATGTTTTTGTAATAGCTGAGGTGCTGGCTTTGTTTTGTGTCTTTTTTTTTTTTTTTTTTTTTTTTTTTTTCTAACACCAAGAACAACAACAAAACCCTAAGTCTTTTCATTTCTGATGTTGCTGAAATACACTTGCCTCACATCATGGAAATAGAATTCTGGATTTATTTTTTTTGTTTTTATCTTTAAAAACATAACAATATACTACAGGCTGCTTGACTTATCTCTACCATTACCTTACTCTATTGACGTCTTATGCTTCCAAAAAAATTTCTAATTGCTTTTCCAATTTTTTAATCTAATTTGACTTGAGTTAATAATGGTAGATTCTTGGCAAAATGATTAAATCCCAAGGTAAACTATTTTAAGAAAAGACACTGAAAAAAGTCAGATTTAATTTGAGGTTATGTAGAAATATTAGAAAAATCTGTGAAAAAGCTCTTCATATTCATTCAAAAATATTTTGAATGAAACTTATTATAACACATTAAAAATTTGTATGGGGCACCAAAAAGGCTGAAAAATAATTGCAACCACTATACCAAAGACAGACATACTGCAATTAAATCACTTATGAACTTAGTTACAGAATAAGATATTTAAAGAGGTTAGGTTGGATTTTACTGTGTCCTTTGTATATGTAGTAGTTTCTAAATGTATTTATGGAGGCTATAATAGTCAACAAATAAAAAGGTCCCATAACACCTTGTCTATGTCTCCTGGAACATTAATAAGCTGTTTTGGAAGATACAAAATGGTTGAAGAAGAAAGGAATAAAAAGAAAAGGTTGTTTATGTTTTTGTTTGTTTGTTTGTTTGTTCTGATAGGTCAAAATTTGATTGTAGTCATCATCTTAATACTTAGTGGCTACATCCACTAAATCTTTTTCCATATAAACAACAAATGAAAAATATTCAAAGTAGATTGATTTATCTAAACTGTCTGTTTTTCTTGTAAAGCATAGCTATGTAAAAATAGCAATTAGGGCCAAAGTAGTAGCATATTAAATTATTTTGCTTAAAATAATGTTACAAAGTCATTCTCTTTAGGCAGTCAAGATCATGTGTTGGGTCTGTCTGGGATGGAGCCACCTTTCCCTGCAGCAGCCCACACAGTGCTGTGCTCTGCACTCGTAGCTGGAAGAGCACTGGTATCACTCCAGTGTTGTGTCTATTGCTGTATAGTACTGGCACAACATCAGAACTCCCTCCAAGCCCCCAAGAGCCAGCAGGCTGGGGGTGGGCAATTGATGGGGAGGGGACATCACCAGGGCAGCTGACCTAAACCAACCAAAGGGATATTCCATAACACCTGATGTCACACTCAGCAATAAAAGGGGGGCTCTCATAGGGGAGGGTCTCTCCTGAACAACCAGTACGCGTTTTGAGGCCCTGCTTCCCGGGACGTGGCCGAACATTGCTCGTTGATGGGAAATAGAGAATAACTTTTTTTTTTCCTTTCTCTCTGTGCTTCCGCGCAGCCTTGTTGTTTCTTTTGTTTCTTTTTCTGCCCATTCCCCTTCCATTTAATTAAATCATTCTCATCTCAAACCTTGAGCTCTTTATGTTGTCTTTTCTCCCCCTTCCTCTTTGAGGAGGGAAGGAGTGAGAGAGCGATTGTGGTGGAGCTCAGCTGCCCACTCGAGTAAAACCATCACAGATCATTAGGCTGTTACAGTGTTGCTTGAAGCATTGTGTATTTCTTAGTGACTCAGCAACTGATTTAAGAGAGCAGTCAATTTTCTGAAATAGGAGAGCAAAGGGGGGGTGATATTTTATAATGGCACAAAAACCTAGGTGATGTTGCCTATGTTAGGTTGTGAAATAGCTGTCAAAATATATTCTGTGAAACCTTAAAAAAATCACCAAGTATTTTCTAAAACTAATATATCTCATGTGTCCTCATATAGATAAATTCAATGGTGAATAAAATATCTTCTGAACATATGAGGAATTGATGATCTTATGACAATAAAATTTATGACCATAGGGTGTAGAAAATCACAAAACAAACATTAGTCAATAGCACTACCATCCCTAACCTTCTTTGATGTAAACCAAGTGGACAGGATAGAGCAGGAATCTAACTTTGATAGACCTTTTGTTATACTATTTTTTCTCTCAGTTTACTGCTAAAGGATTTTCTTTGAATAGGCTTGCCCAGCCAGCATAAGTATATTCTGCTATTAAGCCTCAGAATATCAGAATATACTTTAGATACTTTCCTAAACTCTATTTGACTTTTTTTTTTTTTTTTTTTTTTTTTTTTT
>NW_023303514.1:0-7463 GCF_011077185.1 Oxyura jamaicensis | reverse complement strand
TTTTTTTTTTTTTTTTTTTTTTTTTTTTTAATGGTAGTATATATTCTTATGCATCTGTTTGATTTTTTTGGGTTGTTGTTAATAGAAAGGTAGCAACAAAGTCTTGTCAGAATTTGTATTTTCTCATGCTATTTGAAAGAGAGCCATTCCTTAGTTAAGGACCAAGCTAGTGCAGTTTATTAGTTAGAAATTACAAGTCATGTTTCAGTTATATAAGAAAACATATACGAATTTGGCAGAGTAGTTTAAGATTATAAAACAAACCCTTGATACACTTATAGAAATTATTTGGCATTTAATTTGACAATTGTGCTATAAATTAATTTCTAGGACTATTTTGGTGACATTATGGTGCATAGAAATAACTTCTTTAATTGATCAGTGTGCAATCATGTAAAAACAAGCATCCACTTAAATACATATCAAAATATTCTTTTCCTTTTATAAATATTGTATAGTAATTATGCAGTATATGCATAATTATGCAGTAGTACACTAGTGGTGTAAATTCAGAGTGACGAGGTGCATCAGCCAAACATTTAATGAGAAATTTTATTTTCAGTGACCCCTGAAAGTTAATAGCTTCTGCTGGATCAAAGAGTACAAAAATGGTGAGAGAGAAGTATCTCTAGCTTGTTCCTGTCTCTCTCACTCTCTTCCCTGCTTGTGTTCTCTCTCCACCTCTTCCTCATTTGCTCTCTTCCCTCCATCTCACTTCCTTGCCCTCTCGCTCTCTTACCTCCAATCACTCTTTCCCTCAATCATTCTTTTTCTCTACCTCCCCCACCCCCACTTTCCTTTTCACCTTTTAATTTATTAATACCCAAGATCACAATTTTCAATACTGTTTTTTTTTTTTTTTTTTTTTTTTTTTTTCAATGAAGGAAGCTTCAGAAGATCCAGATTATATATCTTAGAATATTTTACTCAGCTAACGTCTCTCTGCTTATTTAAAGCTCATGCATATCACTGAACTTTGACTTATATAGATCATCTGAAATGATTGGTTATTTAAACTTATTACACCTTGCCCATTCATTAAATGCTGTAGGATTTCTATTTTATGTTAAACAGAAACATTCAAGAAAAGATTCAGATTAGATGTCTTTTAATTTGAGTTCATTTTTCTGGTAATTTTGTGTGCAGATAAAAACTCCATGGTCTGGCAAATGGGAGCAAGTTACAATGATTTTCATGTTATTTAATCTCCAAAGCACCACTGAGGCTTTCAAGTACAAATCACTGTAAAATTGAACAATGGAAGTTTGAGGAAAACTTTTGATTTCAAGTCCATTAGATTAAGATTTAGTTTGATTCTGTGGACATGCATAAGAAAGCTAGGTAAGGAAAAAACAAACAAACAAACAAAAAACTTGACAAATAAGGTTTGTGGATTATTTTGATTTAGGACATAAGACCAGAGTGTGAGCAGTTTTTTAAATTACCTATTATAAATGTAGAAAAGGATTTGGAATTAATGTTATGAATCAGATCATAAATTTAGAGATTAAAAAAAAAAATAGATGGAAAAATATATTAAAGTAATATCTTTCTTTTTGAATGAAAAAAATTAAACTGGCATTTTTTGTTGTTGTTGTTTTTTGTTTGTTAATTATATTATTTGTTTGTTTGTTTCTTAGTGTTACCAAAGTGTATATCTCTTTGTGGGATTAATAATTTTTGTGGGATTAATATTGCATGTAGAAGAAGGGTTCTTTCTAAGCAAACAGCATTTTCTAGGCTCATATATTTGATTTATTTGAGAAATTATTCTAAGTCAAAACTTTTAGAAGCTTGTCACTTAAGACAATTAAAAAAGGTAAAATAATACCCAGTAGTTATGTGTATCTTATCTGTTTAGGTCTTTCCCCTTATAATTCTGCATGAAAACTGGAAATATCTCAGAGGTTAATGAAGGGCAAAATATTCTGGCAGGAATGTGTCAGTATGACAAGTACTGCTGAATTTTACCGTAGAGAATTAACATACTATTTTTATTTCTTGCCTGCAGTATTTTATGCATAGCACTATTGACTACTCCTGATTATCCTGGATTGTCTAACTGAAATATTTATTCACTCACTGGCTCAAAACCCCCAGCAGTGGTTTGCTTCTGTGAAATTGGCATTAATATTGCCCATTGGCTTTGATAATTAAATTGTACACCTGTTCAAAAATAAGCACCAGATTGTTAATGATTCTTGGCCATCAAACTTTCAGTAGTTTTCCAACAATATTTCTCTTCAAATTATCAGAACATTTTTGTATTCCTCTAATAGTTACATGAACTATTCCAATTCTTCTCTGGCAAGGTTTTCTATGGTAAAACCTTGAGTATCTGTATTCTAAATCAATAATGCTGTAGATGAAGTGGGTAACCTATTGAAAAGAGGTCATATTAAGGTTTCCTTCAATTATTCATCTCCTAATTAATCTTAATAAGACATAATTCATTTCAGTTATTTCTACAAGTATATAACAGGTCTGTGTATAATTAAATCACAGGAAGTTAGGGAATTCTAGTGAACTGAAATCTGCCATATATTCTCTAAGAATAATAAATTGTCTTATTTTATTTTAAAATGCTTGTTCCTGGATAGCTATGAAGTAAACACTAGAAACAGGACATAATAAAAAATAAACTAATAAAATAATCCCATACATAGATGTTATTATTTATTAGCTTTTTTCTCTAGCAGACATGATCATACTGTCTCACCACTAATATGTTAGAGCTTTAAGTTCAATCTTTTTCTTGCATATTCCTTTACTGTATGTGGCATTACAAGATTTATGAGCTTTGTGTTTTTTGTAGGACCTTTCTACTAGGTCAAAATTTCATTGCACAAGTTAATTGTTGAAGGAGCAAACAAGTGCAGAAGTGACTAGTACATTATTTTTCCTTACCCTCACCTCACTCTGACTTTATTACATTATTAGTATGATCCATACATTTTTAGTCACTAGGAGGGCAGAAAGCAGCATAATTGGGCATTTTCTGAGTATCATATAGTGTCTCCTAAACAGCTAATTTATTACTGATTCCTTGCGGTTTAAACAAACTCAAGACCATGAATTCTTTTGCTGTCTGTGTAGTCTCATCCTGCTCAGTTCTGCCTCAGGTTGTTAGGCCTCCCAGAGCCAGAAGCATAAGTATGGCAGCATGTAACCCTGTCTTTTCTGTTCCAAATCGCCATCTTTGTGGTATTCTGAAGTTGGTTACTACATCTGGCAACAGTACTGCTTTTCCTGGGATGTGCAATATTCTCACCTTGCAGAACTAGAATCTCAATAGCTGGCACTGCAGTGAGATGAGCATTGCATTTACTTGTGACTTCTTCATGATATATTCTAATAGCTTCTGCTCAGGCTGCACATCTGCTGTCTGGCTGAAGGCAAATTTATGAAACAATCAATCCAAAAGAGCATAACAAGTATTTTTCTTTCTTTTTTTTTTTTTTTTTTTTTTTCTGCATCCCCCACCCCCTTTTTGCATGCACCTTCCTCCTGCGATACAAAGAATGAAGGATCCTTGACCTGTTCCAGCACAAGTTTTACTGTTTTCTTTATTCAAGACCCTGATTTTTAACTTCTGTTTTGATTCAGTATGTTTCAAGGTTCTAGAAGCTTCATATAAATGAGGATGGGAAATACATATATATATATATATATATATATATGTATATATATATGTATATATATATATACACTGTTCAAACCAAAAAATGATTAGACTTGCTATCTATTAGTCAAGAAATTAAATGTAACTGACACAAAAGCACTATTCAGGCATCCTTCTGTCATGTGTCCAGAATTATTTTTATTTTTATTTTTTTAAAGACTTTGGTTGAATATTGCACCGATCTAAGATGCTTTCTGTTTGGAAGCTGTAGTTCACTCTACCTGAACAAAAAATGCTACATAATCTGGAGAAGACACACAAATTTAGTATAGAGACACAAATGTAGAGTTGCAGAGGGTGTGGTGTTGAAATTCTTTTAGATGAATAGTAAGCAACTTGCTTCAGCAGCTTATTTCACTAATCTGATATTAACGTAATTACATATATTTCCATTTTTATGGCAACGACTTCCAGAAAGAAAGAAAACCTCTCTACTGGGATGTGAGTGGCTTCCTGTTATCTACCCTGTACACCACAAGGCATCTATATGCTGAACACTGATATTTCTGTTTACCTTGTTCCTCTCTCTCCTATATTCAAATCCAGTTGGAAGCTGGTCACTAATGGCACCCCCCCAGGGCTCGGTACTGGGACCAGTCCTCTTTAACATCTTCATCGATGATCTAGACGAGGGGATCGAGTGCACCCTCAGCAAGTTTGCAGATGACACCAAGTTAGGTGCATGTGTCAATCTGCTCGAGGGTAGGAAGGCTCTGCAGGAGGATCTGGATAGGCTGCACCGATGGGCCGAGGCCAACGGTATGAGGTTCAACAAGGCCAAGTGCCGGGTCCTGCACCTGGGGCACAACAACCCCAAACAGCGCTACAGGCTGGGAGATGTGTGGTTGGAAAGCTGCCTGGCAGAGAAGGACCTGGGAGTGATAGTTGACAGTCGGCTGAATATGAGCCAGCAGTGTGCTCAGGCGGCCAAGAAGGCCAGCAGCATCCTGGCTTGCATAAGAAACAGTGTGGCCAGCAGGTCCAGGGAAGTGATTGTCCCCTTGTACTCGGCTCTGGTGAGGCCGCACCTCGAGTACTGTATTCAGTTTTGGGCCCCTCGCTACAAGAAGGACATGGAGGTGCTTGAGCGAGTCCAGAGAAGGGCTACGAAGATGGTGAAGGGTCTGGAGAACAAGTCTTACGAGGAGCGGCTGAGGGAGCTGGGACTGTTCAGCCTGGAGAAGAGGAGGCTCAGGGGTGACCTTATTGCACTCTACAGGTACCTGAAAGGAGGCTGTAGTGAGGTGGGGGTTGGTCTATTCTCCCACGTGCCTGGTGACAGGACAAGGGGGAATGGGCTAAAGTTGTACCAGGGGAGGTTTAGGAAGAACTTCTTTCCTGAAAGGGTTGTTAGTCACTGGAATAGGCTGCCCAGGGAAGTGGTTGAGTCACCATCCCTGGAGGTCTTTAAAAGGCGTTTAGATGTAGAGCTTAGGGATATGGTTTAGTGGAAGATTTGTTAGCGTTAGGTCAGAGGTTGGACTCGGTGATCTTGGAGGTCTCTTCCAACCTAGATGATTCTGTGATTCTGTGATTAATGTGCCCATAGTGCCTGTATTCTGATTTGTTCCATGTCTTTTGTATCTTTTGAATTGTGTTGTGAAGCCTTTGAACTTACACCAAATCTTGTTTTCTTTACTTAGATTGTGCTATTTTAACTATAAACATTGTATCTAAGGCTACTTCTCCATAGAATCTGTACTGGGTGTACTGTACCTTGAAATCAAAGTCCTTCAACTAATTCTGTCTTTAAAATATCTGATATACATTTGGATGCCATACCTATCAGCTCTTCAACATGTGAATTTAATGCTCTTCTGCTCCTCTTCTTCAAATTTAAAAACAGATAAACAAACAAACAAAAGACTTCCCACAGGTCTATATCTTGACCATAATATATGAACTTACAGGCCATCCAGGACAACATAATGCTCTGCCACAGAAATTTGCCAAATTATAAGCAGATGACTGAAAAAGGGTTTTAATTAATACTATCAATATCAGTTCCAGGTACAACAACTGCTATAAGTATAATAGGTTTTTTGTTTGGGTGATTTTTTTTTTGTTTTTAAGCAAAGCAATATAAAAATAATCTTTTTATGTATACTGGAAACCTTAAAAGAGTCTGATCCATTCAGTGTTCTGAATATCAATATTTGTCTCTCGTGTTTTCTATGAACTATTAATTCATGCTACCCTACTGTAGAAGAGCTTTTCAACATTTATGGGTACAGTTTTATTAATGTCCACAAAGGACTTGCAGTGCAAATCTTTTTTTTTTTTTTTTTTTGTCAGGAAGGTAGGAAGGTCTTTTCTAATCTACTAAACACAGAAACAAAATTGTACTCATTGCACAGCTTTATTTTTCATTATTTTTAGAAAACTGCAGCTTTCTTAATACCCCCCGTGACCTCTTCTGACTTAAAGTCTAAAGTGATTACAGGAGATGAAATTTTGGCATCCTTTCCATATAACCTGCCAGAGATAAGGACATGAAGCTATGACATCCTGTGCAGTGTGTAATAAAGCATACAGTTATATGGTCACCAATGAAATTAGAATGGAAATAATGAGACAATGACAAAGCAGACTGGTAGATGAAAAACTGAATATAATAAGCCAGCAGTGCATTTTCGCCAGCCATATCCTGGGCCGCATCACAAGAAGAATGACCATCAGGTCAAGGGAGGTGATTCTCCCCCTCTGTTCTACTCTTCTGAGACCCCACATGGAGTACCGTGTTCAGCTCTGGGGCACCCAACTTAAGAAAGGAATAAACTTGATACAGCAGATCCAGAAGAGAGCCATGAGGATGATCAGAGGGCTAGAGTCTTCCTGTGAAGACAGACTGAGAAAGTTGGGGTTATTTAGCCTAGAGAAGACCTGGGGAGTGTCCTTTCAGTACCAGACAGGGTCTACAGGATAGAAGTGGAGGGACTCTATAAGGAATGTAGTGAGATGAACATTACATCACAAGGGGTAATGGCTCTAAACTAAAATAGAGTAGGTGTAGATTAGACATTAGGAAGAAATTCCTCACTCAGAGGGTGGTGAGGCACTGGTACAGGTTGCCCAGAGAAGTTGTGAATCCCAAGGCCAGGTTGGATGGGACTTTGAGCAACCTAGGCAAGGGGGAGGTGTTGCTGCCTTGTGTACTGGGTCTGGCTGGGATGTTAACTTTCCCTGCAGCAGCCCATCCAGTGCTGCGCTCTGCACTTGTAGATAGAACAGCAGTGGTATCACACCGGTGCTGTGTCTGCTGCTGAGAAGTGCTGGCACAGCATCAGGACTCTCTCTAACCCTCCTAGGGGGTGGGCAAAAAAGTGAGAAAGAAACATCACCAGGGCAGCTGACCTAAACCACCCAAAGGGATATTCCATACCATATGATGTCACACTCAGCAATAAAAGGTGGAAAAAGGAAGAGGGGAGGGGTGGGCTCTTGTTGCAAAAACATCAGTCCTCCTCCCAAACACCGGCTACATGCGTTGAGGCCCTGCTTCAAGGACGTGGTCAAGCATCGCTCAGTTGTGGGAAGTAGAGAGTAATTTATTTCCTCTGCACTTCCACATAGCCTTTACTTGTTTTGTTTTGTTATTCCCTTTCCCCCTCCCTCTTCCCCTTTTCCTTTTTTTCCCTTTAGTTGAATTGTTTAATTAATAATAATATTTCCTTAATAATATTTTTTTTTCTCTTTAATTAAATTATCCTTATCTCAACCCGTGAGTTGTTCTTTCCTTTACTTCTTCCCCTCCTCATCTGAGGAGGGGGAGTGAGAGAGC
>NW_023303513.1:0-1656 GCF_011077185.1 Oxyura jamaicensis | reverse complement strand
CCTCTTCACAGGCACAGGAAGGGACCCAACGGACATAGAAAAGAGTCGACACAGGGAACTTCAATGTACACATAAGAGTGTCACACCCAGACATGGCACCAACAAGACACCTCTCAAACCTGTCATTTTCTACCGGGCTACAGCAACAGCTCGACAGAATTGGACCAAGAGAACTCCAAAGAAAACGCTTCTCTGGAACCCGTCCTCCAGTGGAAGATAGCCAGAACATTCCAAAGGCTTCCCACCACACATTCTCTAACCTCTTCTTTCTTCCCTTGCAGATGACAGATGGAAGGTCCCAAAGGCTCAAGACCAAGGGCGCTCGACACCACCCAGACACTCGGTAATTATGCATAATCTCAGATGAAGCAGCACGCTGCCAGAGCGTTGCCCAAAGCAAGCCTCCCATAAGTCAGCTCGAGAAGCTCTCAAGGTCTGCCCAGGGATGTGCAAACCCCCATGGTTGGGACACAAACACAAGGCAGCATCACGGCCACCTCTGACAACAAGCTCCTGTCAGATTCAAGGGACCCCTAGGCATGGACCCAGGGAGCTCCGCAAGTCCAACCTGTTCTCCAACCAATTCTCTTCTTCACAGGCACAACAAAGGATTCCAGAGTCACGGAAAGGAGGAGCTCCACGACACGCAGTGTATTGCCATCCTCCAGTGGTCTCCCTGTCACCTCCACCTTCCACACCATCATGGCCAACGGGTGAGCTCTGAATCAAGCGGTAACTTGCCCACCTCTCGTGGTCTGCATAGGAAGCTCCAACTTCCCCACAGCTTGGTACCACACACCAATTCTCAAAGCTCACATGCTCTCCAACAGCATGACAATGTGCACAGCGACGTGGAGAAAGGGAGCCTGGAAACACAGCGCATCACTCCAAGATCTCCTGCTGCTCAAGGTACACACATCTCCCCCAGAGCCCTGGAGAAAGGGAGATCCGCAGCTCCTGCCTCCTCTCTCACCTGGCACGCACTCCCTGGCAGCTGAAAGGTCTCCAAAGCCACTGACCACGGGAACTGCCCCACATCCCCCATCTGCATACCCTGTCCGGCTCTGCCACGGCAGCTGAAAGGCTCCAAAGTGGCCACGAAAAAAGGGAGCTCTGCACCACCCACCTTCCAGACTTTCTCTCTGGGGCTCCCTGGCAGCTAGCACATGCCACCAAATATGGACAAGTGGAGCTCTCGACCACCCACACCCTCCCTAACCTCCAATTTCATTCCAGACAGCTGCAGGGCCCCCACTGCTGTGGACAAGGAATGCTCCATGCCACCCTGTCACTCCCCAGTCTGCTCTCTCTCTTTCACACACTTTAGGTATAATAATATATGTTCTATATGTTCTAATTATATATTTATATATAAATATATGTAAATTATGTAAAATAAGTTCTATCTTAGTTCCTTTCTCTCTGCATCTTACCTCCCATCTTTTGCTTCGTCTCTGTCTTTCTCCCTCCCATTCACTATCCTGCATCTCATTTCTTCTATCAGGTCTCTCCCCCTGCCTTTCATTCTCTATTGTGCTTCCTCTCCCTGTCGTCCCTGTCGTCCCTGTCCTCCCTCCCTTCCTTCCTTCCGTTCTTCTTCATTCCTTCCACTCTTCCTAACTTTCTCCCTTCCTTCCTTTCTCTCTCCTTCCCACC
>NW_023303512.1:0-6850 GCF_011077185.1 Oxyura jamaicensis | reverse complement strand
GGAATAGTGTAGTCAGCAGGACCAGGGAGGTGATCTTCCCCCTGTACTCCCCTCTGGTGAGGCCGCAGCTCAAGTACTGTGCTCAGTTTTGGGCCCCTCAGTACAGGAAGGACATTGAGGCCCTGGAGCGTGTCCATAGAAGGGCTACAAAGCCGGTGAGGGGCCTGGACACAAGTCCTGTGAGGAGTGGCTGAGGGAACTGGGGTTGTTTAGTCTGGAGAAGAGGAGGCTCAGGGGAGACCTTATTGCTCTCTACAACTACCTGAAAGGAAGGTGTGGGGAGCTAGCGGTCAGCTTCTTCTCACAGAAAACTAGTGACAGGACTAGAGGGAATGGCCTCAAGTAGAGGTGTGTGTGTGTGTGTATGTTAGGTTGGAAATGTGGAGACATTTCTTTTCAGAAAGAGTGTTTAGGCATTGGAACAGGTTGTCCAGGGAGGTAGTGGAGTCACTGTCCGTTGGGGTGGTTAAGTAAAGGTTGGATGTCATGCTTAGGGACACGGTTTATTGGGTGATACTGGAGGTAAGGGGATGGTTGGACCAGATGATCATTGAGGTCTTTTACAACCTTAATGATTCTATGATTCTATTAGAAAAATTGAATGTATTTAATGTGTCTAAAATTTTACTGCTCTTTTTTGAAAATCAGATGTGAGATTTCAACATGCTGGAAATAAAGAATTTCTTGTTCTATATTGTACTTTGCCTCAAAATTAAAAATGTAGCAAATGTGTGTATAAAAATATCTGCTGTTCAGACTCAATTCATCCCATAGAAAAAAACATTTGCATATATCAAGAGTTAAGCATTTGCTAGTCCTTTTTTATGCTATAGCTCTTTTACCCCAAGGGGTAGCTGCATACACTGTAAAAGCTGACAGGCAGTGTGCTATGTGCAGTAATTAGATTCAGTACATTTGCTGCAGTTTCTGGAGATGAATTCCTCCTGCTGATTTCTAATGAACACCATATTAATGGGATATTGAATTGTATGTAGCTGTTTTGTTTGTTTGTTTGTTTGTTTGTTTTTCCTTAGTATATATTTTTACCTCTCTCAAGAATGTTTTAAATACAGACAAGGTTCTAAGTCTTCTTTAGTTACTTGTGTAGAGCAAATAGGCATTCCTAAAGAGAATAGCTTATTGCAAAATAAATGTGAAACCAATTATTAAACATTTTATAATCCTGTAAGAACTTAGCACATTAGATTCAGGGTCCATCTCATACCGTACTGTAATGAAAAAGATTAAGAGAGTCTCCCATTCTCTTTTAATCATGTAGAATGTGTGAGAAGTACAGCATAAGGAATGGCTAAAAATCCATTTCTGTTGTTCTGAGATTTTTTTAAAATGAAGTTACAATTCAGTATATTGGGAGTCATGGATGTAACAAGAGCAGTGACACTGTTATTAGAATCACCATGCACTGACATATGCCTTTGACATGCTGGCATATGCCTTTGACAATGCCAGATTTTAGTCTTCCTACAGTTCTTGGCTATCCAAATCTCATACTGGTTTCACTGAGAATTTTAGGTTTATTAAAAGTATCATTCTGTAATTTTTCCTATTATTATTATTTATTTTGCTGGCATAATAAAGAGAAAATATGTTAGTGTATTAATATTTACCTAGAAAATGAGCTTTTTTATTGAAGGTTTGTTCAAAAAAATGTGTTTTTTTTTTGTTTGTTTGTTTGTTTTCCTCATATGTTAATCACATTAATTGATTTAATATGCAAAAAAATAACAAAGAGCTGTATTACAGGACTAAGAATCTGTATAAAAATAAAGGAAATGGAAGATAAAAAGGTGAATTTCTTCACATAGAATTTTTCAGAATTTATGAGCTCAGGAAAAAGATTTTGTATTGTATAATCCTGTATATGATCTCTGAGTTAAAGGAGAAACAAGATGGCTTTGTTTTCTTCTGGCTGAACAAATTAAACTGATTACCTGTACATAATGGTAATGTTACTACAGCAGTGACAATCTAAGGATGCAGGTTAGAAAAAGTTTACAAGTGGCAGTAGCACTTCTTTTATTACATCCACTGCCATAGCTACAGAAAGTCAGGCAAGGTTTCAGGCACACAAAAGACAAGATTTCTGGCACTCTAATCTTTCTTCAGGTCAGTGAACAGAAGAAACAAACTCCAAAACTAGAAGTAAATTTGGAAGTAGTGATGGAAATTTAGTTAGATATGTATCAGTTAGACTATTTCCAAAAGATAAGGCAGCTGGTACCTGTGAAATGGAAAAGAATTTTTGGGAGGTGACTTCCATTTCTCAAAAAATCCATTTCTGAGAGCTGATAAGGTATCAGTCTCCTAAGGGAAGGAGAGAGACAAATAGTTTCTAGTCTCTGCAATGTAGAGAAGTGAGGGAGGAGGAAAAGATTACAACAGGCCATACAACCAATATCTATAATGAACCTGTGGTTTTAGATATTCAGTAGAACTATGAAACTTAGTACTTGATGGGCAAGTTTTTACATCAGGCTGCCAAGTATATGTTCCTAATTACTGGTATTTCTCAGTGACTTATTGTTGCTAGTCTTGAATCCTAGTCTGCTTTCTCATTTTATAATGTAACTGCTAATAATGGAATGAACGATATTAGGTACCTATAATCCAGATAGTCCTCGAGTCTTAATTCAAACAATTTTCAGAAAAAAGGTTTGACAAAATCCTTCATGCAAGACCTTCAAAGAAAGTAAATATGTGAAAGAAGGAAGTAAAAGAAAAGCTACTGGCATGTTCAAGAATTATTTCTAAAGTAGCAGACAGGAAATTAAATGAAATATTCAGCTCTCAGTATGGAGGGTAATCAGCAGTGGAATTCTGCCTGTCAGCCTGACCTCCATGCCAGGAAAGGTGATGGAACAGGCCATTGTGAATGCAATCATACAGCATGTGTGGGACAGCCTGGGGATCAGGCCCAGTCAGCATGGGTTCATGAAAGGCAAATCCTGCCTGACCAACCTCATCTTCTTCTATGACCAGGTAACCTGTCAGGTAGATGAGGGAAAGGATGTTGACATAGTCTACCCAGACTTCAGCAAAGCCTTTGACATGATCTCCCACAGTATTCTGGAGAAGCTGCAGCACATGGCTTGGACAGGTACACTATTTGCTGGGTTAAAAACTGTCTGGAAGGAATAAAGTACACCCTCAATATATTTGCAGATAACACCAGGTTGGGGGAAAGTTTCAACCTGCTGGAGGGTAGGAAGGCCCTGCAGAGGGACCTGGAAAGGATGGGTCAATTGGAAGAGGCCAATGGGATGAGGTTCAATATGGCTAAGTGCTGGGTCCTGCACTTTGGTCACAAGAACACCATGCAATGCTACAAGCTTAGAGCAGAGTGGCTGGAAAGCTGTGCAGAGGAAAAAGATCTGGGGGTGTTGGTCAATGCTTGCCTGAACATGAGCCAGCAGTGTGCCCATGGGACCAAGAAGGCCAATGGCATCCTGGCTTGTATCGGGAATAGTGTAGTCAGCAGGACCAGGGAGGTGATCTTCCCCCTGTACTCCCCTCTGGTGAGGCCGCAGCTCAAGTACTGTGCTCAGTTTTGGGCCCCTCAGTACAGGAAGGACATTGAGGCCCTGGAGCGTGTCCATAGAAGGGCTACAAAGCCGGTGAGGGGCCTGGACACAAGTCCTGTGAGGAGTGGCTGAGGGAACTGGGGTTGTTTAGTCTGGAGAAGAGGAGGCTCAGGGGAGACCTTATTGCTCTCTACAACTACCTGAAAGGAAGGTGTGGGGAGCTAGCGGTCAGCTTCTTCTCACAGAAAACTAGTGACAGGACTAGAGGGAATGGCCTCAAGTAGAGGTGTGTGTGTGTGTGTATGTTAGGTTGGAAATGTGGAGACATTTCTTTTCAGAAAGAGTGTTTAGGCATTGGAACAGGTTGTCCAGGGAGGTAGTGGAGTCACTGTCCGTTGGGGTGGTTAAGTAAAGGTTGGATGTCATGCTTAGGGACACGGTTTATTGGGTGATACTGGAGGTAAGGGGATGGTTGGACCAGATGATCATTGAGGTCTTTTACAACCTTAATGATTCTATGATTCTATTAGAAAAATTGAATGTATTTAATGTGTCTAAAATTTTACTGCTCTTTTTTGAAAATCAGATGTGAGATTTCAACATGCTGGAAATAAAGAATTTCTTGTTCTATATTGTACTTTGCCTCAAAATTAAAAATGTAGCAAATGTGTGTATAAAAATATCTGCTGTTCAGACTCAATTCATCCCATAGAAAAAAACATTTGCATATATCAAGAGTTAAGCATTTGCTAGTCCTTTTTTATGCTATAGCTCTTTTACCCCAAGGGGTAGCTGCATACACTGTAAAAGCTGACAGGCAGTGTGCTATGTGCAGTAATTAGATTCAGTACATTTGCTGCAGTTTCTGGAGATGAATTCCTCCTGCTGATTTCTAATGAACACCATATTAATGGGATATTGAATTGTATGTAGCTGTTTTGTTTGTTTGTTTGTTTGTTTGTTTTTCCTTAGTATATATTTTTACCTCTCTCAAGAATGTTTTAAATACAGACAAGGTTCTAAGTCTTCTTTAGTTACTTGTGTAGAGCAAATAGGCATTCCTAAAGAGAATAGCTTATTGCAAAATAAATGTGAAACCAATTATTAAACATTTTATAATCCTGTAAGAACTTAGCACATTAGATTCAGGGTCCATCTCATACCGTACTGTAATGAAAAAGATTAAGAGAGTCTCCCATTCTCTTTTAATCATGTAGAATGTGTGAGAAGTACAGCATAAGGAATGGCTAAAAATCCATTTCTGTTGTTCTGAGATTTTTTTAAAATGAAGTTACAATTCAGTATATTGGGAGTCATGGATGTAACAAGAGCAGTGACACTGTTATTAGAATCACCATGCACTGACATATGCCTTTGACATGCTGGCATATGCCTTTGACAATGCCAGATTTTAGTCTTCCTACAGTTCTTGGCTATCCAAATCTCATACTGGTTTCACTGAGAATTTTAGGTTTATTAAAAGTATCATTCTGTAATTTTTCCTATTATTATTATTTATTTTGCTGGCATAATAAAGAGAAAATATGTTAGTGTATTAATATTTACCTAGAAAATGAGCTTTTTTATTGAAGGTTTGTTCAAAAAAATGTGTTTTTTTTTTGTTTGTTTGTTTGTTTTCCTCATATGTTAATCACATTAATTGATTTAATATGCAAAAAAATAACAAAGAGCTGTATTACAGGACTAAGAATCTGTATAAAAATAAAGGAAATGGAAGATAAAAAGGTGAATTTCTTCACATAGAATTTTTCAGAATTTATGAGCTCAGGAAAAAGATTTTGTATTGTATAATCCTGTATATGATCTCTGAGTTAAAGGAGAAACAAGATGGCTTTGTTTTCTTCTGGCTGAACAAATTAAACTGATTACCTGTACATAATGGTAATGTTACTACAGCAGTGACAATCTAAGGATGCAGGTTAGAAAAAGTTTACAAGTGGCAGTAGCACTTCTTTTATTACATCCACTGCCATAGCTACAGAAAGTCAGGCAAGGTTTCAGGCACACAAAAGACAAGATTTCTGGCACTCTAATCTTTCTTCAGGTCAGTGAACAGAAGAAACAAACTCCAAAACTAGAAGTAAATTTGGAAGTAGTGATGGAAATTTAGTTAGATATGTATCAGTTAGACTATTTCCAAAAGATAAGGCAGCTGGTACCTGTGAAATGGAAAAGAATTTTTGGGAGGTGACTTCCATTTCTCAAAAAATCCATTTCTGAGAGCTGATAAGGTATCAGTCTCCTAAGGGAAGGAGAGAGACAAATAGTTTCTAGTCTCTGCAATGTAGAGAAGTGAGGGAGGAGGAAAAGATTACAACAGGCCATACAACCAATATCTATAATGAACCTGTGGTTTTAGATATTCAGTAGAACTATGAAACTTAGTACTTGATGGGCAAGTTTTTACATCAGGCTGCCAAGTATATGTTCCTAATTACTGGTATTTCTCAGTGACTTATTGTTGCTAGTCTTGAATCCTAGTCTGCTTTCTCATTTTATAATGTAACTGCTAATAATGGAATGAACGATATTAGGTACCTATAATCCAGATAGTCCTCGAGTCTTAATTCAAACAATTTTCAGAAAAAAGGTTTGACAAAATCCTTCATGCAAGACCTTCAAAGAAAGTAAATATGTGAAAGAAGGAAGTAAAAGAAAAGCTACTGGCATGTTCAAGAATTATTTCTAAAGTAGCAGACAGGAAATTAAATGAAATATTCAGCTCTCAGTATGGAGGGTAATCAGCAGTGGAATTCTGCCTGTCAGCCTGACCTCCATGCCAGGAAAGGTGATGGAACAGGCCATTGTGAATGCAATCATACAGCATGTGTGGGACAGCCTGGGGATCAGGCCCAGTCAGCATGGGTTCATGAAAGGCAAATCCTGCCTGACCAACCTCATCTTCTTCTATGACCAGGTAACCTGTCAGGTAGATGAGGGAAAGGATGTTGACATAGTCTACCCAGACTTCAGCAAAGCCTTTGACATGATCTCCCACAGTATTCTGGAGAAGCTGCAGCACATGGCTTGGACAGGTACACTATTTGCTGGGTTAAAAACTGTCTGGAAGGAATAAAGTACACCCTCAATATATTTGCAGATAACACCAGGTTGGGGGAAAGTTTCAACCTGCTGGAGGGTAGGAAGGCCCTGCAGAGGGACCTGGAAAGGATGGGTCAATTGGAAGAGGCCAATGGGATGAGGTTCAATATGGCTAAGTGCTGGGTCCTGCACTTTGGTCACAAGAACACCATGCAATGCTACAAGCTTAGAGCAGAGTGGCTGGA
>NW_023303511.1:0-3650 GCF_011077185.1 Oxyura jamaicensis | reverse complement strand
TAGACATAAGAAAGACCTTCTTTACTCTTGGGGTGATCGCACTCTGGGAAAGGCTGTTCAGGGAGGCTGCGGAGCCTCATCCTTGGAGATATTCAGAACCCAAGTGGACACAGTCCTGGTCATCCTGCTGTAGGCTGACCCTGCTCCACGCAGGGGTTCTGGACTGGACGGTGCCCAGAGGTGCCTGCCAACCTCCGCTATTTTATGATTCTATAAACTTTATTGCTGAAAGGCCGATTATTTACCTTGATGTTCTCAGCACAAACAGTGTAAGCTTGCCAAGCTTAAATGCCATGAAGAAGAGGGCAAAGGCCATATTATTATCAAGAGCACAACTACCATGTTCACTTGGAATCCTAAGGCTTACTTTAGTGAGACAATCCTCCTGCTCACACTCCGATGAAGCAGTTTGTTAATTCTGCAGTTCCAGATTTTGCCCACCAAACCAAAGTCATGCAGCAAACTGTGAAATAATTTGGCAAATTATTTAATGAAAAACAGAAAGAAAGTGAAAAAGAAGAAGAAAAAATAGTTTCCCCTTGACTTTGTCAAATGAGCATACGTTACAAACCAACAATGTTTTATTGCATTTAATGTATGAAAATCTCAAGGGGAGCCTGGAAGGCAAAAATCTGAAGGCTTTCTCAAACAGTCCTCACGAGCAGGCATATACAGAAAGATGTATATGATGTTGTGAGATGCATATGATCGCAAGAATATACAAAGACATTTTGCCAGCTACAAAAAAAAATAACAAAATTTAAATATCACCTGATCAGTTTGTTCAGTCTCCTGATTAACGTATAGAGTCCCTGGTATACAGTAATCTGTGTACCAATTTTTGCTGGTGTGTTTCAGATTTCACTTGCAACCAGTGTGCAACTATATAGATAAGACTTACTGGTTTCACTGACAATTAGCATACTTGAAATGGAATAAAACTGAGGATGGTGCTTAGCAGGGGCGGATTTCAGAACACCCAGGAGGCTCAGTTTCCTTCAAGTCCATTTTAGCAGGTCCTCTTACAAGTTTAATAGTGCCAGGTCACAGCAAAGTGAGACTGTTACGCAAGGTTATGGCGGAAGATACCGAAGTCATACACTCCTTTAGTAAACATAAACATGATTAGTTTAATCAAATCATTAAATGCATGTATGATTTTAATAAACAAGTGTATTTTTGTAGCTGGGAGACATCATGGTGTGGTGTGTTTGAAGGTTTGCCAGAAGTGCAGGCTTTTTGGATTGCATAAATTGTCAGTAGGAAAGGATGTGTTGTTTGCAATTGGTTTGGCACCATCGGTGTGCAGCATTTCTTAAGGTCTCTTAATACCTGAGAAAGCAAAACGCATCTTGGTTCAAGCATTTCTTCTGCAAAAGAAATGCTGGAAAGAGAAGGGAAACAGACTGGACACATTTATTGCAGTTTCTGATATTTTGTATATACTGATTAACAAAGTCCTTCCTGGTCTTACAATAGTGAGAACAAAAATATGTGTAGCTGTAGTAGTGTAGTTTTACCTGCTCTCCTCAGTTGTTGGATTAGAAAGGTTATACAACCGTATTACAGTTTTAATCAATTATCACACAGATGGAATTGGTACATCTCTTATCTACTTAAGTGTGTCTCTCCAAATTTATGTAAGTAACTAAAACTGGTCATCTCCACCATGTGGAAGTGCATCTACTTCGTCTGAGTCTCCATCGCAGTAAGGGTACATTGATGATCTTGGTTTGCGAACTTTATTTAGTCTTCACTGATGATAACAACTTCGTTGCTAAAACGGCCTCCACGTGGTTCATACTTCTTGATGAACTCCTGAAGTACTTCCATGTCTGTTGAACGGAAAATAAATATATTTGGGACCCAGCTGTGGACAGAGAGTCTGTTTTTATGTGAAAACTACAAAATTTGGCAATGCTGGGCGCTGGCCCTCTCTCTGACTCACAGCTGTGAACCCAAGCATCTGTTTGCTTCTGTATGGCAACATGGGCTCCTTCAAAATCATCTGAACTTTTTCATTCAGGGAGAGCACAGAAGGAGTATTCCTCTTTTCTCAGGAAGCTGTTCAGGTTTTCTTTAGGGGCAAAGCTACTTGCAGAGATTCCTGCTGCCCTTGCCCCCACACAACCTGCTTTCATGGTCCTTGTGACCACATCTTTGCTGAAGAACATGAACTCTCTCTGTATCAGTGTCATTGTTTGTTCCTTGTTTTAAGCTGGCTCTAAGAACTGACCCAGGTTCAAAATACACACATGGTGGATTTTTTTCTTAACACAAGTATTGCCCTAAGTGACATCAACAGGAATTCATATTTTTGTCTTAAGGAGGTAAAGTCCCAATAATCCTTTTCAATCTGCGTAGTGTCTTCTACAGTTGACGATCCCTTTCTTTCTAATAAGATCACACTTTGATAAAATCATATTTTAAGGCAGCTTGTGGCAATGGATCTGAAATATGTCAGCAGGATTTGGGAACCTCTATCTTCCATCTTCCAAGACAAGATATCTGCATGCCACCAAGAATTAAAGCAAAAATACCCTGTCCTGTTAGTCACAGAATATTTATTTCCGCAATTACGAGACTCTGCATACTAACCATTTTACACCTACCTCTAATCATGGAGTCAGAACGAGGCAGAGGGAAATCGTCAATGCTCTGGTTCACTTGTAAGCATCTCCTTTTTGCATACTGAAGACGTAGGTAGTATGTTAGGAGGTCTTCATTCTGTCGTTTCTTAGGGGTTTCCACCATCCAAGTTCTTTTCCGATACACAGGCCTTTGTTTCTTACAGTTCTCACACAGCATTTTCTGTGCTGGGTTGTTTTCTCCCTCTATTTCCCACCTTCCAAAATATGACAGAACAGTTTCTGGCTACTAACTTAAAGATGAGAATCAGCTGCAGACAGCATAGCGAACGGGGCAAAGGGAAAGCTCTGGCAGCCTTTCTCAAAGACAAGTCCTTCAGCTTGGGAGACCTGGTGATCTCCGTGCACCACTCCCTTCTGAACTGAATGTACGAGCTAGCCGTGATGTCTGACTGTACACAGGAGTTGTGGCATAGGTGTTTAAGAATTAAATACACATTCAGTAGGACATCAGCAGAGGCGGTAAGCAACTATATCAGGTAGTAAAGCTTCTTGAAAAACTTACCTTTGTTAATCTCTTGCTTACAGCCAAGGGTGGGGTGGCAGTGCGGTGTTTGCAGCAAGGCAAGCAGACAGCCTTCCACGATGCCGAGTCCAACACCTCCTGTTTCACCCTCGCTGCCTTCTTAGGTCTTTGTTCCTTGACTTTGTTTCTAAGCTGCTAAGAAAGGGATCACTGCTAGGTAAGTTCCTAGGTCCTGAGGTTTTCTGCCCTTCTCTTCTCTATGATCACCGACTCCGATGAATCTGATCGCACACTGTGGAGGAAATGCAAATAGATGCCACAGATATGTTGGCCAAAACAAAACCAAAAGCAACTGCTTCTTGCCTCCCTGCAAAGCTTGCAGATCCCAGGTGAGGCTTGTTCACTCCCTTGCTGAGGTAAGCAGAAATGGTATGTTGAAAATTAACATATCCATATCAGGCTCTTGCTAGTGACAAGTGCCATGGGATGATTAAGGGAACTTGTATTGCAATGTCCTTCCTCTAGAGGCTGTAAAG
>NW_023303510.1:8629-11142 GCF_011077185.1 Oxyura jamaicensis | reverse complement strand
TGGACTGGGTGATCTTGGAGGTCTCTTCCAACCTAGATGATTCTGTGATTCTGTGAGGATGCTCTGTGTTGGCAGGTGTAAATACATAGTAAATGGCACTGAAATCATGCTGTTTGGTTTATTGTTGAGCTATACTTTTCTCAAACAAGAGTATTCTCCATCTTCCCCTCTTCTAGGAGAAGAGATGGTAGAATAAAACAATTCTGGTGCACAGGCCTTTTTCTTTTCCCTGTGAGCTGCTAGTCTACCCCTCTTTTTTCCTCATTGATGCAGGTGTAAGGGGGACTTTTGCTGAGTGTATGATTCTTTCCTAAAACTGAGTGGGGTGGAGGGGGCTTGTGACAAATACCAGAGTATCAGTGACAATGCTGTTTTAATCCTTGCTGCATGTGACATGGAAGCCTGGATTTAGATATGAAAGACATTCCTAACAGTTCAGGAATCTGATCCCCTACCTCATCCAACTGCCTTTTGAACGTGCTCCAAAATCATGATATTTTAGTTCGTTGTTCAGCCGTTGCCCTGACACTAAGCTTGGATCATCAGAACACAACATGCAGCGTAGGCCTCAGCAAACATCCTAGCTGCAGCCACTGTTTGAGACCTCTTGGCACGGAGGTAGAGGGGCAGGCCTGTGGCCATCACCACACGGTGCTCAGAGCAAATGGCCGGGCACTCAGGACTGTGGCAGTGGCAGAGGCAAAGTAAGGAGCTGTGTGACTGGAGATGGTGGGCATGGCGGTTGCACATCTGTCTGCATCACTTTGAGATGCCCCTTTGGGAGCTGCCTTCCAAAAACCCACCTCAGCTCCCAGCCCTGAGTCAGAGCCACCGTTGGGCCTAGAGTGCACAACCCACTGGGTTGCTGGTGTTACCTTGCCGTCTTTGGATTGCAGATGCCAGTGGTGCTCATTTAATGTTTATTTCCTCTTTCTGTATTTGTTTTTGTCTAAAGGACTGCTGTTGTTTAGCAAGCTATGGTGATGAGCTGGCTAGCAGTTTTCACTGTGGAATTCAGGTTTTGTCAACGTGCACAGAAATTAGTTCTGTCTTACTGCCAAATAATAAGCACAGTGGAAATGAAGAAAAAAAAGGATAAACTTAAATTGTTCTTTTTTCACACCTTTAGCTAGAAGTCTATAAAATATAGTTGTCTGTTTATTATAATAAGCATAAGTAATTAACATATATTTAATACCAGTTATTTATTGCTAGCAGAAAGGTAAAGAGACCCTTTATTTTCCAATGTGTCTCTCCATCATAGTATTTTTTTATTGTTATTTGAATTTTTCTTCTATGATGTAAAGGGTGCAAGCATGGTCTTTTTCCTTCCTTCTCAGACATTGGCTAACTCAGTAACTCATTAACTAACGTTGGGTTAGTCTAATTTTTTTTTTTTTTACTACTGCTCAGAGTATATTTTCTTTAGATTAGAATAGTGATGCAGGTAGTAAGGCAATTAAACTATTTCAGGCGCAAGTATAACATCAGGATAAATAGTCTGACATAATTTCATCTGTTCTTGCCCCTGCTCCCATACAAGTTTATGAAGAGTATATAACACATGGTCTGAAAAATCAGCATTTCTGAAGTATCAGAGTCTGAATAGCAGATATATATCTTAAAAATCATGAGTCCTAAAATGAAAAAAAAAACAATTGCCCCTTGTATTTTTTCCAGAACTTGTTCATGCTCTTTTTTTTTTTTTTTTTTTTTTTTTTTCATAAACCTATAGTCATCATCAGAACTGTTTATGTGAAAGTTAAATTTCTCATATGGTTGTCTGATTCTCAAAGGAATGGCATTTAGGAAAGCAGCAAACATCACGAGACTCACGATAAAATCACAAGAGTTTTTCATATATTACAGTTATGTATAAGTTTTGAATTGAATTTTTTAGAAAAATAAATGTATGGGCAGATGGTGATATTTACTTAGGGAAGCTGAATTCATTATCTGACTAGAACTGGATATTTCAAGCAGCTGTTTGAAAATGAGAACTCAGTTTCCATGAAGGAGAACGTATGTTTGGGGAAAATGGAGCATCATTCTTCAAAATGTAATGCTGTCCCTCACTTAATCTATGTCAGAGGGCTTTGTGTTATGTGTGTGTTTGTGAATTCATCTATGGAAGAATCTTAATGGCCAAGATATAATTTGATGAAATAGTTCTTCAAGCTATAAAAAAACAAAACAAAACAAAACAAAAAACTGAGCAGTCCTTCTTAAAAGTTCCAAAAATAGTCGAATGTGTTAGCTGTTCTTTTTTCTTAAGACCTCTTTCTCTCCTTCTTTTTCTATAAGTCTTTTCTTCTTTTAGACAACATAGTTAATAATCTTACTATGCCCTGCCAAATTTAATTTCTGACTACCCAACTTGTCTTTATTTTTATTTAGTGAGATACAATTGCTTCAGAAAATAAATCTATAGTGAACGTTCAAATATAAGCCAGAGGGAAAGAGACCAGGTATGCACAGATCCATTATCTTTTAAAGATCTGATTTTTGGTGTC
>NW_023303510.1:0-8529 GCF_011077185.1 Oxyura jamaicensis | reverse complement strand
TTTTTTTTTTTTTTTTTTTTCATATTTCAGTTATGTTTCTTTGGAAGGTTAGCCAGATACTGTAGTGCTGTTGTAAAGATGGAAACCTATCCCTTGAAGATGGTGGTTTATTCATTGCTTATGTCCTTTATTCTGCCATTTTTTTTAGAACACTTTCACAGGAAATTCTTTCACCCAAGAACCTGTGGCCCTGAATTTCTTGACTGATAGAGAAACATAGACCAACTCAGTGTTTGGAGCACATTCCTTTTCCTAGTCGCTCAACTTCTAATGCCTCTGTTTTCCTATTCTGTAATAAGTAATTTGTAATGCTTAGGTATTTTACTGGAATCTATGCCAATATTTACAAAGCCAAACTCTTGATTTTTCAAGTGCTTTTACATTCTCAGAATGGGCTTATGTGTTTAGAGTGCATGAAGGTGTTGTGATCCTCAAAACTCCTTGTTTATGGAATTATCTTCAAGCACTACAAAGTAGTCCATGTGCATGTATGAAGCACAGAGTTTGTTTCTAAGCAGGGTGGATGTGTAAAGATGGCCCTTTGATAGACATATCCTGCAGAAACATATCACTTCATTCGCCTTCCTGATAATTGTCAAGCCTTCCTCTAGTGCAGTGGTATAAGCAGAAAAGCTAAGTATTCTGGAAACATTTGGAAAAGGGGTTTTGTGATCACCCCAAAGCATTATTTCTGACTATGTGGAGCCTTATTTGCTAACCTCGTGCAGTGCTTGTCTGTGAACTTAATATGCTGTTTCTGTGTAAATAAGACCTTGTGGTTTGGCCATTGTTTTTTTCATTGTGGCTCAGTTGTTTGAAAGGTTAGACTGTTTTTGTTTGACATTAAGTAGGAAATAGTGGTGGTACAGTGTGCGCCACATGCATTTATTTGGTTTATGTGGAATTCCTTCCATAGGGTCTGCTAATGCTGGAAGACAATACAACAATATGTTAATGCCTGGATTTTATTATAAGCATGTCCCTGACTGCTGAAGGGTATTGCTAAATTTATGAGCTTCTCATATGAAGTGTTCTGTTATTGCTTCATACTTCAACTGGATTTTAAAAAAAAAAAAAAAAAAAAAAAAAAAGGTGTTTTAAATGTGATCCTTTCTCAGCTGCAAAGGGTTGCAATATTTGGAATGGGCCTCAGACCGGGTCTAGTGTTGCTAATACTGATACAGTAGCGCAAAATACTGATAACTAAACAAGAAAGCTGAAATTTGATCACAAAGATATTCCCCCTCCAAAGTCAAAATAGTGGTCTATAACAGGAACTTTGTCATGTTAAACAGACATTTGGATTTCACTTATCTGTGAGATGCCAGCAATTTCTGCAGTGAGATTGCAGATGCAAACCTACAATTATTATTATTTTTTTTTTTCCAGGTTATAAGAGAGTTTGCAATGGCAATGCTCTGGAAATTCATGAGAGTAGCTAGGTATTCTAAAACAGCTTTACCACCGAAAGTAAGAGGGATTCTGGTCCATTCAAGGCATTCTTCTTCTTCCAAGTCTGTACCTTCAGATTTTGCTGCCAGCACACCCTGCTCAAATACGGTGGAACTGCTTGGTAAATCTTATCCTCAGGATGACTACAGCAATGTCACAGAGAAGATTCTTTCCAAAGTGGGGAAGAACTTGCATAACAAAAAGCATCACCCTTTGTGGCTAATCAAGGAGCAGGTGAAGGACCACTTTTACAAGCATTATACAGGACGCCGTGGGACTCCACTCTTTTCTGTCTACGATGGTCTTTCTCCAGTGGTTACAGTACAGCAGAATTTTGATAGTTTACTTATACCACAAAACCATGCCAGCAGAAAGAAAGAGGATAACTATTACTTGAATCGTGATCACATGCTAAGAGCACACACATCAGCTCACCAGTGGGACTTGATACACTCTGGCCTAGATGCCTTTCTGGCTGTGGGAGATGTCTACCGCCGTGATACAATTGATAACACCCACTATCCGGTCTTTCATCAGATGGAAGGAGTTCGACTCTTCTCCTGTCATGAGGTAGGAATTCTTTAGTTGAGGTGAAAGAGGTTTGGGGTAAGTTGATCTTATTTGCTATTAGCAAGTGCAAGTTACCACACAGGTATTATGCAGTACATTGATGAAGATCAAGTAATTGGTTGTGGACAAATATAGGTGAAAAATGTGGAATTTGAAAACACCTGTAAATTCCCCAGAAAAATCTGGAAAAAATGAATGATGGTATTCTTGAAATCTAGCGAAATAAAGCAGTATCTGAAAGGAAATGGCTAGCTCGACTAATGATCTGTAGAGATCAACTCTCATTCTATCACAAGTCCCTTCCAGTGCAGTCATTTTACCACAAACTTTGTCATATTAGTACTTGAAAGACTCATGCGTATGAACTGTTTCAGCTACATCCAGAGTGCAGTTTTTACTTTGTCATCTTTTTTCCTTTAATAGCTCCTAGCTTCTGTAAATGAACGTCTCTCTTAATGAATTGTTCTATTCTTTACTTCATCCTAAAAACCATATTGAAGGATTGATCTGTTGCAGCTGTCAGTTATAGGTGTGCAATACATACAGTGTAAACTCATGAGTCCAGAAGACATCAGGTAAACAGCTCTAGGTAGATGTCCAAGACTTGTGAGTGTGTATATTTTGTTGGTACAACTTGCATGTTCTGCAAATGCTTGGGTGCCATTAAGTATGCTTGTTGTATCATTGATTAGTGTTATATATAAGCCAGTTTGTTTTCCAAACAGTAATTGATTTGTATAATTTGTGTATACTTGTAGCAATACTGCCAAATTCACATTTATATAACTAAAACTAGCTTATTCTAATAATACTGAGATGTAGACTGTTCTTAATGTGGTTGCCAATGGGTGACAGGAGCTTGGCAGGGAAGCCTGCTGGCTTTGGATGCCTGAGGGAAAACTATGGAAATCACACTGCACTGCTTTTCTCGCTGGTGGGAAAGGTTCATGCTGTCTGCACTGGTGCTTCCCACCCCACGCTGCCACTTCCTTTTCCACTTTGAAAACATGCCTGCCTCTGAAGATGTCCTGTGAGCTATATGATATCAAATACAGCTTGTAACCGCTTCTTTGGTAACCTGGAAATGGAAGTTCGCAGACTTATCCAAAATTAATTTGTTTACTTTCACACAGGCTTGTTTATGTGAATACAAAAGGGTATATGCAAGAGAAAAATGGGTAACGCATTATAAAAATGCCATTTTTAATGCTTTATGTGCATCCAAATTTTTTGCTTGAGCACAGGTTCAGACATCCATACATAAAGGCTTATCTGCTGCAAAATTGTCACATCTACACTCTTAGAGGATGGACTTTTGCATTTAGGTGGGACTGAAGTTACTGTTAAAGAATATGTCTCCCTTAAGAAAGTTAGCTATGTGCTAACTAAAACTGGAAAATGTGTCTGTCTCTCTCGAGAGTGAAAGTCCTGTCAACTTTCTAGGCTGATGAACATAGAATACTGGCATGGTGCACATTATGTACATTTTTGTTTGTTGGGCAACATGCACAAATTCTAAACCTGTGGATGATCTAAAACATCCCTTTTAGCTTCAGTTGCAGATGGAATACTGATAGACTTGCAATATGTAAAACTTCTTGCAGACATCATCACAAGAGCCTTGTAGAAAAAAATGAATGTAATTCTGAAATTTCACTGAAGATTGTGTTTTATATTCTAGTTGCCTGTTCAAAATAACTGACAAATTTAAATATTTCTAGAAGTAACTGAGCAGAAAAATGATTAAATGAAGATAATACTACATGAAAGAAATATTTTCATATTCATTTATTTAAACCCATGTTTAAGTTATGACCCACTGAACAGAAGTGTATGAACGTCAGGGCCTGTTACCTTCATCTCAGACTTTTCTTTCATAACCACACCGCAATCTCTGGCGAGGAAATTTTCCGAGTACTATGGATAAGAAGGTATGCAGCGAAGGGGAAAAAAAACTGCTAGCCCTTGGCTACAAGCCTTAGATTAGTTTAATTTTATATGCTATCGTCAGTTTACTGTTCCGCTTTGTATTATTTTTTTTTTGTATACATTTATCACTTGTCTTTTTCTCAATGCAAGTGATCACAGAATTGGAGTTGGGGGGTGGTGGTCAACAAACCTCAAACCTCAGAATGATTTTCTAGGAACTTGAAATTTGAACTATGTTTTGTTTGTTATAGAAATTAGGTTTTATTAAATATGTTCCTTTGGAGATGGCTGACTTGCCTGGAACTATCCTTAGGCATGCTTTTACTGTTGAATACAGTAGTGTTGATATGTTTTTGTTTCTTGTTTGTTTGCTTGAGCACACACAGGCTATTTTCTCAACTTCAGGAGGTTTGGAGAAGTTTCCTTGTGTTTCTGTTTCAGTACTTCACACTAATCCTATACAAGCCCTCACTAGAGAAAGCAATTTGTACCAAATATTTACCATGTAAAAATAGTTGCAAAAAGTAACCAATGGAACAAAAAAGCAAATACTATGCTTTTTTTTTTTTTTTTTTTTTTTTTTTACATTACTTTACTATTTTCTAATTGTATGAAGATTGGGATCAGTATTTCCTATTGATAATGGCAATTGAGTTAAAGCTTTCTGTCTGGATAAGTAATGGCAGGCTTTATTTGGAAACAGTCAAGCTAAAGCAGGCCTCTGCAAACAGTTTAAAAGTTCTGACTGGTACATCACACATAACTCAGATTGTACATCACGTGGAACAAGGTGGATAAGGCTGCAATTTGCTAGGTCCTGCATTTTGGCCACCTAACCTTAGCCATAAAAGTGGCCTAGAAGAAAGCTGGAGAGGGACTCTTATCAGGGGGTGTAGCCAGGGAACAAGGAATAATGGCTTTGAACAAATGGAGGGGAAATTTAGATTAGATGTGATGTGAGGAAACAATTCTTCACTTGGAGCACAAGCGCACGTGGGAATTAGGTTCAAAGATGCACCGTGCTTCTCTCCTTTTTCGTAAAGAACAAAATTACCTAAAAACAGTGTTAAAAATAAACCCAGGGCACAGGATGGGAGGTACGGGGCAGTCCCTGTGGCCGAGGGGCAGCCTTTCTCTCTGGCAAGCCAAATGGCCTGGGGGAGCCAGCCCCACAAAATGTGCCTTCAGCTCCCCAACTCTCCTCCTTCCTCTACGTGAGGGCATCTTCCAGACCACTCCCAACACAGCCACCCAAATTTGGCCATGCATGGGCCACTCCATCACAGAGGCTTGCTGAGGTCTTGCCACCACTGCCCCGCCTTTGCTGCAGGCCCTATAAAAAGGCCCCCCTGCCGCTGGCCCACCACTCGCTGAGCTTCTAGGCCCTCTGACAGCCAGCATCTGTGGCAGAAAGAAGACCAGAAGCAGCAAGGCAAGAGGCAGCCCTCGTTGGTGTGAAAGGACAGCAATGCATTCCCAGCAAGCATCAACAAGGAAGGCAGCTGAGGAGACGGAGAAGCATCATGGGCAAAGGCAGAGCGCCGGCAGCACAACAGACACCAGTGCCCAAGGGAGCTCTGGCACGCAGTCCACAGACACCCATAAGCGATATCATGGGCACTGCAACAATGCGGGGAACAGGCAGGCCCCTCAGCCACACAGTGACATGGGGCCTGGGCTTTCTCCTAGGCGAAACGGCAGCGTGAGGCAAAGGCAGGACCATCAGCCAGACAGCTGCAAGGAGCACAGATGTGGCTATAGTGTGCAAGGCAGTGTGGGACCCAAGCATGGCTATAAACCAGATGGCAGTGTCGGGCCCACAAATGGAAATGAAGCGCAGAGTGAAATGGGACCTAGGCATGGAAGTGAACGACCCTGTGGTTTGGCACCCTGGCTGGAAAAGTCTCCTGAGGAAAGGCATCACGTGCAGCCAGGCCCCAGCAAGGACTGGCTTAAACTTCAGCAAGTCCAAGCCATGCGCTGTCCTTCCCTTAAACCTGATAGCGACTCGGGTCATGGGCCTTACAATTCACACAATGGTCACGTGGGGCGAAGGCAGGAACATCGGCCAGACAGCTGCATGCAGCAGAGGCGTGCCCATAATTCTCAACACAGTGTGGGATCCAGGCACGGCCAGAAACCAGACAGCAGCATCGGAACCACAAATGGAATTCCACCGCACAGGGGCATGGGACCTAGGTGTGAAAGTGGATGACCCCATGGTTTGGCACCCCAGCCAGAAAAATCTTCTGATCAAAGGCATCGCGTGCGGCCTGGACCCAGCAAGGACGGGCTCAAACATCAGCAACTCCAAGCTGTGCACTGTCCTCCCCCTAAACCAGACAGCAACTCGGGGCATGGGTCTTCCAATTTTCACAGCGATGGCATGGGGCAAAGGGAGGAACATTGGCCAGACATCCGCATGGAGCAGAGGCGTGCCTATCAAGCAAGCCCAGACACCTATAAGCAGTACCATTGGCTCTGCAGCAACACGGGGAACAGGCCATCCCTGCCACACAGTGACAGGGGGCCTGGGCCTTCCCCTAACCGCAACAGTGGCATGGGGCAAAGGCAGGACCATCAGCCGGACAGACACAGGGAGCACAGGTGTGCCTACCATACGGAACAAAGCGCGGGACCCAGCCAGGGCCAGAAACCAGACAGCAGCATCAGACCAACGCGTGAAAATCAACCCGACAGTAGCACGGGGCCAAGAAATGGAACTGGACGACCCTCTGGTTCGGCACCCTGGCCTGAAAACATGCCAGATGGAAGGCATCCTGTTTGGGCAGTCCTGGGCAAGGACTGGCTTAGCCTTCTGCCCAACACCGAGGAGCCCATGGAGGTGGATCCACCACAAGACATGGAGGAACTGATGGACATGGATCCACCTCGGCCAGAACAGACCGGGGACTACCACGGCACATCTTTGCTCTCTGCTATCTGAGCTCAAAAACAGTGTCGCAGAAGTGCCCGGCCAGCCCCCTACTCGTCGTTGAACAGGCTCCATCCCGAGCATTAGCTTGGAGCCCCCAAACACCATGGACATGCCGCAGGCTTACCTGCAAGACATCCCGGCAATAAACCACTCTGGTGCCGATTCTCAGGGGTTGCTCTCGTGGGGGACTTCAACTTCACAGACATATCCTGGAAATACAATACAGCTCAGAGGAAGCAGTCTAGGAGGTTTCTGGAGAGTGTGGAAGGTGGTTTCCTGATGCAGCTGGTTAGTGAGCCTACCAGGGGAGGTGCCCCGCTAGACCCTCTGTTCACTAACAGAGAAGGACTGGTGGGAGATGTGGTGGTCAGGAGCTGTCTTGGGCAGAGTGACCATGAAATGGTAGAGTTCTCTATTCTTGGCGAAGTCAGGAAGGGGATCAGTAAAACTGCTGTCTTGGACTTCTGGAGGGCAGACTTTGAAGTGTTCAGGACACTGGTTGGCAGAGTCCCTCAGGAGGCAGTTCTGAAGGGCAGAGGAGTCCAGGAAGGCTGGGCACTCTTCAAGAAGGAAATCTTAAAGGCTCAGGAGCGGTCTGTGCCTACGTGCCCAAAGATGAGCCGGCACGGAGGAAGACCGGCATGGCTGAACAGAGAGTTGTGGCTAGAGTTTAGGAATAAAAAGAGGGTTTATGACCTTTGGAAAAGGGGGCGGGCCACTTAGGTGGACTAGAAGGATATTGTAAGGCTGTGCAGGGACAAAACTAGAAAGGCCAAAGCTCATCTGGAGCTCAATTTGGCAACTGCTGTTAAAGATAACAGAAAATGTTTTTATAAGTGCATAAACACGAAAAGGAGGACTAAGGAGAATCTCCATCCTTTAGTGGATGTGGGGGGAAACTTAGTGCTTAATGCCTTCTTTGCCTCAGTCTTAAGCAGCAAGACCAGTTTTTCTCTGGATATCCGGTACCCTGAGCTGGTTGAAGGAGGTGGGGAGCAGAATGGGCCCCTCATAATCCACGAGGAAATGGCTGCTGACCTGCTACAGCACTTAGATATATGCAAGTCAATGGGGCCGGATGGGATCCACCCAAGGGTACTGAGAGAACTGGCCGAAGAGCTGACCAAGCCACTTTCCATCATTTATCAGCAGTCCTGGCTATCAGGGGAGGTCCCAGTCGACTGGCAGCTAGCAAATGTGACACCCATCTACAAGAAGGGCCAGAGGGTAGACCCCAGAACCTATAGGCCTGTTAGTTTGACCTCAGTGCCAGGGAACCTCATGGAGCAGATTACCTTCAGTGTCATCACGCAGGGCAAGCAGGCGATCAGGGCCAGTCAGCATGGGTTTATGAAAGGCAGGTCCTGCTTGACAAACCTGATCTCCTTCTATGACAAAGTGACACGCTTAGCAGATGAGGGAAAGGCTGTGGATGTGGTCTACCTTGACTTCAATCAGGCTTTTGACACCAATTCCAACAGCATTCTCCTCAAGAAATTGGCTGCTCTTGTCTTGGACTGGCGTATGCTTCTTTGGGTTGCAGGAGGATCTGGATAGGCTGGACCGATGGGCCGAGGCCAACGGTATGAAGTTCAACAAGGCCAAGTGCCGGGTCCTGCACCTGGGGCACAACAACCCCA
>NW_023303509.1:0-7453 GCF_011077185.1 Oxyura jamaicensis | reverse complement strand
GTGCGTGTGTCGATCTGCTCGAGGGTAGGAAGGCTCTGCAGGAGGATATGGACAGGGCGGACCAATGGGCTAAGGCCAACGGTATGAAGTTCAACAAGGCCAAGTGCCGGGTTCTGTACCTGGGGCACAACAAACCCAAGTAGTGCTACAGGATGGGAGATGAATGGTTAGAAAGCTGCCTGTCAGAGAAGGACCTGGGAGTGATGGTTGATAGTCGGCTGAATATGAGCCAGCAGTGTGCTCAGGCAGCCAAGAAGGCCAACAGCATCCTGGCTTGTATAAGAAACAGCGTGGCCAGCAGGTCCAGGGAAGTGATTGTCCCCCTGTACTCGGCTCTGGTGAGGCCGCACCTCGAGTACTGTGTTCAGTTTTGGGCCCCTCGCTACAAGAAGGACATCGAGGTGCTCAAGCGTGTCCAGAGAAGGGCAACGAAGCTGGTGAGGTGTCTGGAGGACAAGTCTTACGAGGAGCGGCTGAGGGAGCTGGGCTTGTTCAGCCTGGAGAAAAGGAGGCTCAGGGGCAACCTTATCGCTCTCTGCAGGTACCTTAAAGGAGGCTGTAGCGAGGTGGGGGTTGGCCTATTCTCCCACATGCCTGATGACCAGACAAGGGGGAATGGCATAAAGTTGCGCCAGGGGAGGTTTAGGTTGGATATTAGGAAAAACTTGTTTACTGAAATGGTTGTTAGCCACTGGAATAGGCTGCCCAAGGAAGTGGTTGAGTCACCATCCCTTGAGGTCTTTAAAAGACATGTAGATGTAGAGCTTAGTGATATGGTTTAGTAAAGGACTTGTTCGTATTAGGTCAGAGGTTGGACTAGGTGATCTTGGAGGTCTCTTCCAACCTAGATGATCCTGTGATTCTGTGATATGCATTTAGATTTACAAACAATTTCTTTAAAGTTAATGCAGATATGTTTTATTCATATGTTCTTACATCCAGGATATGTGTTTAGTAAATCAAAAGCAAAGTTACCAAATTTATACTTGGCTATTTGAATTTAATTTCTGGTGTGCTGAGCAAACACACTTATGAATCATGGAAGTATTAGCTTTGGGATTAGAGTCAAGGACTTTTTTTTTTTTTTTTTTTTTTTTTTTGCATTATGATAAACCTCCATTTGAAGTTATAGAGAAAAACACTCTCCGTAATATGACTTTATTGAATTGTCTACACACTCTAAGCTCATTTTCTACCTGTCTTCAAGGGTCTGTATCAGTGGGTATTGGAGATCGTTCATTTGTTGGTTTTAAAGCAAGACATAGAAAGAAAGGCACTCGTCCCATAACTTCTAAATGCTCAATTTAAATGCTTTACATGTTGGCTCTCTCTTGCAGAGGCTCACTGGACAGGTAAAAGTAAGTTTACCTCATCTGTGTTGAAACAGAAGAATGTAACCTTTGGCTTGTTAGTATGAGGGTGGATGTTCATTAGCAGGAATACTGGGGCCACCTTTTTTGGGGCTCCCCTTAACCTCAGATAATGATGCCTTCTTTCAGAAGGCATGAGCAGACCCATTTAATACACTGTGTGTAATGATCTGAGTAAACTGAAGCACTTCTTCCTCCCAAAGGCACACATAAATCTTAAACACTAGCCAATGTGTGTCCGTGAGAGAGAAAGAAGTATTCTCTCCTAATACCTCAGCCGGTGGCATCTCACTGCAGAAGGGTTCAAAGCAGAATGCTTTCCCTCTCATTTTCTGTGTTTCTTAAGCTAGTAAGAGGGAAAGCAAGGTGCTTGCCCAGCTCAGTTCACTGGAGTGAGCATTGTGCTTTAGATTGCTGCTGACCTTACTGGTGCTGTGACCCCCCCAGGAGGAACAAGTGGCACTAGGAATGTCTGACGGATAATAGTTAAGATTTCGGTACTTTGCTAGGTGACATTGTAGGTGGATGCAGGCCCCTTAAAGCATTCTGCTTGCTGAGATTAAACAGCAAGAGCATCCCAGTGGGCCTGGTCCCAGTGGAAGGAGCTTACTAGAAGGGGAGCAAGAGCAGCTCCTAACAGGAGAGGAGAACATGAGGGCATCCAAATCCTGAGAAGGTTGTAGCTGAAATGAAAACAAACTGGTTGACAGGTTGCAGAATGTCGAATGCTGCCTCTCAAAGTACTTTTAAAGCCTCTCTCACTTTTTGCACCCTACACAGTACAGATAATAAATAATAACTCATAAGTCACATATGGATAGTTATTGCTTTCCCTAGGGGCAATTTCTAGGGGGCAAGAACAAGCAATTTTCTGGTCGATGTCTCTGTGCTAAAAGTGCTATTTGGTGAATTCTGGAAATAAAATATGGAAATTAAAAGAAAAAAAAAAATCCCAGCTAGTATTTCAAATGAATTGCTTTTCAGAAATTACTTTTCAGAGGTGTTGGTTGTACCACTCCACAGGAGAAGCTGTTCTGCCAGTGCATAGGCGCGATGCTCAACTTGCAAACATTTTCTGCTGTGAATGTGCTACTGGAAATTTTTACTGACAGGTTATTATGACTACTTTAATGCACATATGACCCACTGTCTGGGAGACAGTTAAAATTATAAACTGTTCGTAAATTTACTGACACTGTAGGCAACACAGTGTTACAGGAGTAAACATTAAAGTTGATTCTCATTTCTTAAAATAGTGGTATTGCTAAGCCTGCAGAAATGCAGAGCTTCCTGTTGAAAAAAACTGTTTCAGGTCTCTGCATATTAGTCCTTCAGCCTTGCTTATATGCATTTGTGACAAATGAAAGTAGTCATATTAAATCTCCATTTAATGTTAAAATGAAACCGACAAATTCATACAATTCACAGCTCTCTGCATTAACGTTCTTATAAAGCTTTACACCCCAATTCTAAGAAATCATTTCTGTCCATGGTCTAAATTATTTTTTATGTAGTTGTCTGCTCCAGCTACTCATGATACATGTGAGGCATAAGGAATAATCTTGTAACAAGGCAAGTTTGTAAGTTCTTACAGTTCTTAGTCAAATTTCCATGAGTGAACAGGAATTGCACTCAAGTGATAATTGCATCATCTGGCTCATGCTTTAAGTATTTAGGAATCTTTCAATTCAGTGCCATAAAATGATGTTTCAGTGTGATGAAGCAATATCTGTAGTTCTCTGCCCTACTTTTGACTTCCCCATATCCAACAGCTGCAAGAAATAGCTCTATTTCACTCACACGTAGGTAGAAATCACTTTCCAACAGGAAAATCTAATGAGCAGCAATAAGCCAAAGCAGGAAGAACCCGTCTGCATTTTAGATCTTTTCCTTTTTGTATGCTGTGTTTTGCTGTGAGGCTGGGAGAAGACCTGTGACTTTTCCTGCTGTTGGTTACATACGCAGAACTTGCAGCAAAGCCAAGTTTAGAAGGGAGTCTGTTAAACCCTTCATTTTTATGGACCATATTGCTATCAGAGCTCATTTAATCAGGTTTGCATATATCTGCACTCTTTTGAAGCTAAACACATAGTAGTCTTACATGCCTTTCTGATGATGCTGCAGGTTTATTTTAACAGCTCTTGCAATAGCTTCTAGACTCTGACCTTCAGTCTTGCAAAGTCCAGGCTTGTTGGTTCTGTGATTTTTTAGAAAAATGCAGTTCTGGATTAATTTGCAGAATTCATGATGTAGAATTTTAGGACTATCTTGAGTACTCCTAAAGTACAACTACAGAAAGAGGTGAGGTATTGAAAGAGATAAATCAACAGGATCAGAGCATATATGTCATTTTGTGCTATTTCACCATAAACCTGGGGTTCATCATAGGAGATTAGACGGAAGACATAAAGATGGTATCAAGCCCAAATAATGACTGGAGAGAGCTGTAAAAATGCTGAAGTGGCAGGTTTATGTAATTTTCATGAATAAAATGTAAACCTTAAAGAACAGAACAGGGAGCAGGAAAGAACAGAAATGTCAGTGCGTTAAGGTTCAACCTCTCCCAAAATCTGAAAGCAGTAAACCACATCAGATGTGAGTTGGGAATGGGGGTTGGAGATGGGAGGCAACTTTAAAAGAGGTGAGAAGGTACTTCACCACCTAGGAAAACAGGCTCAGCATAAGAAGCTGGTGACAGGGAAGAGGGATGCTGTTCTGTATTATGTGAATCTGCAAAATGTGTAGGTGTGATACACAGCTACGTAGAGGAACAAAGTAAATAAGAGAAGTCTTGTTCATAGAGCAATAACAAGGCTGTTAGTAACTGATTATAATTCTGCAGAAAATCACAAAATGAATAAAGTGGAGGTGAGAGGGCAATGTTCTTTGAGGAGAAGTCTGTTTAGAAATTATTTCAAGGTGTATGAACATCAGTGTTAAAAATAATGGCTTCCATGTAATAAATAAATGTTCCTCAGCTAATTGAGGGGAACAACGCTGAGTGTCACACAGAGATCTGAAACATGAGGCTTCACTGCACCTGGAAGAACTGCACAACGACCTGTGTCTCTTCCAGGCCATTAAAGTAAGGACTTGCCTTTTAGACGTCTCCATGCTCCCTGCTCCCACCTGAGCCACAGTGAAGGATTTCTGGCCTCCTCAGCTTATTTGTCCTCTATTTATCACCAAAAAACGTACCTGTGTATTTCCTAGGATCTCTGGGTAGTAGAGAAGTCTGTAGCTTGTCATGTGACAGGGCAGCAGTCTGGGCAACAGCCTGTAATGAATTAGTGTTTACTCGCAGAAGTAAAAGGGTTTGTGGTGGTAGATCTCAGCACAGTATCATGATTTTGTTGTACTGTTTAGCTACATGTCATCTATTAATATTTCAGTGAACAAGGCCCAGTGCAAAACCCAGCTGAGATATCATAATCAGTCATTTTGCATAATGAAAGTAGGATCTCCTAGACAGTGCCCAACTTTGGTTTCCAGTTATTTTCATCCATGCCCTTGTCTTGACCCAAGAGTTCTGTTACCAACCTGAGGTTTTAAACTGGTACTTTGCAGCACACACATGCAGGATGATGTCCACACTGTAGCTTGGCTAGAAAATCATTGTGTACACTCAAATACAGTTCTATGATCAGTATTATTGTAATGACAAGCTCTCTATTCAAATTTTGATTGTTGCCATCCTTGTCTCATCTCTAAGTTGAAATTTCAAATTTTGTAGCCACTGGAAATTTGATGTAAAGCAAAACATCTTGAAGGAGAACTTAGTTTTGCATTAAGAATGCTTTTTTTGTTTGTTTGTTTTTGGTTTTGTTTTTGTTTTTTCCTTTTCACTTCCCTTTATTTTGATTCTTTTCTCTAGTTGAAATTTCCTTAATTTTATATTCATTGAGAGTTAATAGAAACTGAGTTGTTTTAGCTAACATTTTGGAAACACATCATATTTGTTACTCCTTGAAAACGTGCCAAAAATATCAGTAGTTTCCCAGACTGGTCTATTCTAAACTCCAACATTGCTGTCAGATATCACAGCAGAACCAGGTGCCCTGAAGTTCTGAATTAAATAATTACTGTCAGCTTGTGAATCTCTTGTCTCTATTCTAAATAACTCTGTGATCCACTGCTATGTTGGCTGAATTCTGCACATTTTTAATGTGTATTATCTTCCACACATGGTTGGAGACAGAGACTAGCTTATGTTCCTGCAGCAGCCAGGCCTTGAAATAGCTCTCACAAGTTGTATGTAGACTGTCCACTGATGATTTTGAAATCAGAACCTTTTCTTTTTTGATGTGAGTTATAGTTTATTTTGATTTTCCCCTTACTGACAACTATCTGTCCTGGTGTCAGTTAGGACAGTTTTCCTCCTAGTAGCTGGTAGGGTGCTATGTTTGGATTAGGATGAGAAGAATGCTGATAACATGCTGATGTTTAATTGGCTTCAGATGAGGTTTAATTTTTTGTATAATTTACCAAGATCCTTCAGGAAATACACTCAGTAAACACAAGAGCATTGCCTTTATATTAGGTGCACAAGAAGATAATTGCACCTGAAGCTACTTTTGACCCAAAAGGATTTTATTTGAAGAAGCATCCCCTGGATCACCAACCACTGGCTTGAAGAAGGGGGATGGGGGTGAAGCAAGGATTGTTGGAGCTGTGTCAGGGGGAACAATAGCAAGGCCGGGGAATAAGGTAATGGCCCAGCTGAAGTGCATCTACACCAATGCACGCAGCATGGGTAACAAACAGGAGGAGCTGGAAGCCATCGTGCAGCGGGCAGGCTACGACTTGGTTGCCATCACGGAAACGTGGTGGGACCAGTCTCATGACTGGAGTGCTGCGATGCCTGGCTATAGGCTCTTCAGAAGGGACAGACAGCACAGAAGGGGTGGCGGTGTGGCTCTCTATATTAGAGAGTCTTTCGATGTTGTAGAACTCGAGGCTAGGAATGACAAGATCGAGTCCCTTTGGGTTAGGATCAGCAGGGACAACAAGGCTAGTGTCCTGGTCGGGGTCTGCTATAGACCGCCGAACCAGGATGAGGAGACGGATGAGGAGTTCTACAGGCAGCTGACAGAAGTTGCGAAATCTTCAGCGCTTGTACTCGTGGGGGACTTCAACTTCCCTGACATATCCTGGAAGCACAACACAGCCCAGAGAAAGCAGTCTAGGAGGTTTCTGGAGAAAGTGGAAGATAGCTTCCTGACGCAGCTGATTAGTGAGCCTACCAGGGGTGGTGCCCCGCTAGACCTTCTCTTCACAAACAGAGAAGGACTGGTGGAGGATGTGATTGTCGGGAGCTGTCTTGGGCAGAGTGACCACGAAATGGTGGAGTTCACTATTCTTGGCGAGGCCAGGAAGGGAACCAGTAAAACCACAGTACTGGACTTTCGGAGGGCTGACTTTGGGCTGCTCAGGACACTGGTTGGTAGAGTCCCTTGGGAGGCGGTTCTGAAGGGCAGAGGGGTCCAGGAAGGCTGGGCGCTCTTCAAGAGGCAAATCCTAATGGCGCAGGAGCGGTCTGTTCCCATGTGCCCAAAGATGAGCCAGCGGGGAAGAAGACCAGCCTGGCTGAACAGAGAACTGTGGCTTGAGCTTAGGAGAAAAAAGAGGGTTTATAATCTTTGGAAAAGTGGGCAGGCCACTAGGGAGGACTATAAGGATGTAGCGAGGCTGTGCAGGGACAAAATTAGGAAGGCCAAAGCTCATCTGGAGCTCAATCTGGCTACTGCCGTTAAAGATAACAAAAAACGCTTTTATAAATACATCAACACAAAAAGGAGGACAAAGGAGAATCTCCATCCTTTACTGGATGCAGGGGGAAACTTAGTTACAAAAGATGAGGAAAAGGCGGAGGTGCTCAATGCCTTCTTTGCCTCAGTCTTTAGCGGCAATACCGGTTGTTTTCTGGATTCCCAGTACCCTGAGCTGGTGGAAGGGGATGGGGAGCAGGATGTGGCCCTCACCATCCACGAAGAACTGGTTGGTGACCTGCTACGGCACTTGGATGTGCACAAGTTGATGGGGCCGGATGGGATCCACCCAAGGGTACTGAGAGAACTGGCAGA
>NW_023303508.1:0-1472 GCF_011077185.1 Oxyura jamaicensis | reverse complement strand
AAGTAAAGTAGAAACACAAAATGTTTATAAAATCTGAACTGAGTGGTCCCGCCAGGTGATAGAATTGGGAAAGAGGTAGGTTCTGACTCTGATTTGTTAATCACTTTGTACAGAAGATTTTAAGTTTTCTGCAAATATATATTTGTATGTATATGTATATATATATATTTTCTGTGAAGACAACATCATGCTTTACCTTGACCTAGGCCATATAAATCACCATGCTCCATGCTATGAAATGATTACAGGGATTCATGGGGACTTTAAAAAGGAAAACATGAGCCCCCTAGACCAAAGTTATCCATCATGGAGGTTTCTACATGTTCTTGTGAAGTGCTAGGTCACGGTTTCTCTTGAAGATGGGGTGCAGGTCACAGCACCAGTACCTGAAGCCTCTCCCAGCCTCTGTCCACATGCCGGTCTCTGCCAGCTGCAACATTTCCCTCCTTAGCCTTTTTTCTCCTTGGGCCATAGCCCAGATCTCTGACTCCCCTTTTGCTGCTGAGACCCAGCATTTGGGGGCAGGCAGAAGGAAACTCATCCAGCAGGGAGAAGAGAGGAGAAAAGGATCCCAGAAAAGGGATCAGCATGTCCAGCCAAGGTTGGATCAACACGTCCAGCCAAAGCTGAACCACCCTCCCTGTTTGCTGACACTTTTATTATCTAGCTGAAAAAGATCAGTTCGTATTACATGGAGTAGCAGGCAGCTGGTCAGGCAGATAAATTTCTAAGAAGGGAATGCAACGTGCATCAACAATCACTAGCAAAGTGCTGGCCTTGCCTGGGTTTGCATTGTTTTGTTTTTGACTTGAGAGCACTCCAAATTTATCAGTCTTTTTCTGCTTCGTGGCCCTGTGGGAATGATGCGGTGTGGAGGTGTTTGGATAACCTTGGGCTGTACCTTAAACAGGTTCTTACACCTTTTTATTTTATTTTTTTTCCCCCAAATATGAGAACATTTTTGATCAGTTTAATGAGTTTTGTGCTTAATTACCTTAATCACAAATTTAGACACTGCTTCTTATCAGATATGCTAGTAGAAAAAGAATTTGCTTGGAGAATTGCTACCACTTTACTCAAGATGCTTCAGTATCTGGTTCTTCTTAGTTGTCTGGGTGAGTTGTAATGGGGTTATTGAGCTCGGAAAGGGTGAACCTCGCAACCTGTAAGTAGTGCAGATTACAGCAGGTCTGTTTTTTCTCCACAGTTACCATCCCAGCGCACACACACACACACAATATAATAATAATAATAAAACCCTAAGTGGACACAGTTACTCTGCCTGAAAGGGTTTTTCTCTATGGAGGGAAGAAGAGCTGATACTACTCTGAGGCAAGGGAAACCTTCCCCTAAAGAGATTTTGCCTTGTCATGGAAACAAGTCTCTGGGTTTCAACCAATTATGGGGATACTTTGTTTTCTTCCTGACTAGGTGGGAGCATATTTTTGTTTAACTGAAGAACCTGTGCATCT
>NW_023303507.1:8632-11146 GCF_011077185.1 Oxyura jamaicensis | reverse complement strand
TGGACTGGGTGATCTTGGAGGTCTCTTCCAACCTAGATGATTCTGTGATTCTGTGAGGATGCTCTGTGTTGGCAGGTGTAAATACATAGTAAATGGCACTGAAATCATGCTGTTTGGTTTATTGTTGAGCTATACTTTTCTCAAACAAGAGTATTCTCCATCTTCCCCTCTTCTAGGAGAAGAGATGGTAGAATAAAACAATTCTGGTGCACAGGCCTTTTTCTTTTCCCTGTGAGCTGCTAGTCTACCCCTCTTTTTTCCTCATTGATGCAGGTGTAAGGGGGACTTTTGCTGAGTGTATGATTCTTTCCTAAAACTGAGTGGGGTGGAGGGGGCTTGTGACAAATACCAGAGTATCAGTGACAATGCTGTTTTAATCCTTGCTGCATGTGACATGGAAGCCTGGATTTAGATATGAAAGACATTCCTAACAGTTCAGGAATCTGATCCCCTACCTCATCCAACTGCCTTTTGAACGTGCTCCAAAATCATGATATTTTAGTTCGTTGTTCAGCCGTTGCCCTGACACTAAGCTTGGATCATCAGAACACAACATGCAGCGTAGGCCTCAGCAAACATCCTAGCTGCAGCCACTGTTTGAGACCTCTTGGCACGGAGGTAGAGGGGCAGGCCTGTGGCCATCACCACACGGTGCTCAGAGCAAATGGCCGGGCACTCAGGACTGTGGCAGTGGCAGAGGCAAAGTAAGGAGCTGTGTGACTGGAGATGGTGGGCATGGCGGTTGCACATCTGTCTGCATCACTTTGAGATGCCCCTTTGGGAGCTGCCTTCCAAAAACCCACCTCAGCTCCCAGCCCTGAGTCAGAGCCACCGTTGGGCCTAGAGTGCACAACCCACTGGGTTGCTGGTGTTACCTTGCCGTCTTTGGATTGCAGATGCCAGTGGTGCTCATTTAATGTTTATTTCCTCTTTCTGTATTTGTTTTTGTCTAAAGGACTGCTGTTGTTTAGCAAGCTATGGTGATGAGCTGGCTAGCAGTTTTCACTGTGGAATTCAGGTTTTGTCAACGTGCACAGAAATTAGTTCTGTCTTACTGCCAAATAATAAGCACAGTGGAAATGAAGAAAAAAAAGGATAAACTTAAATTGTTCTTTTTTCACACCTTTAGCTAGAAGTCTATAAAATATAGTTGTCTGTTTATTATAATAAGCATAAGTAATTAACATATATTTAATACCAGTTATTTATTGCTAGCAGAAAGGTAAAGAGACCCTTTATTTTCCAATGTGTCTCTCCATCATAGTATTTTTTTATTGTTATTTGAATTTTTCTTCTATGATGTAAAGGGTGCAAGCATGGTCTTTTTCCTTCCTTCTCAGACATTGGCTAACTCAGTAACTCATTAACTAACGTTGGGTTAGTCTAATTTTTTTTTTTTTTTACTACTGCTCAAAGTATATTTTCTTTAGATTAGAATAGTGATGCAGGTAGTAAGGCAATTAAACTATTTCAGGCGCAAGTATAACATCAGGATAAATAGTCTGACATAATTTCATCTGTTCTTGCCCCTGCTCCCATACAAGTTTATGAAGAGTATATAACACATGGTCTGAAAAATCAGCATTTCTGAAGTATCAGAGTCTGAATAGCAGATATATATCTTAAAAATCATGAGTCCTAAAATGAAAAAAAAAACAATTGCCCCTTGTATTTTTTCCAGAACTTGTTCATGCTCTTTTTTTTTTTTTTTTTTTTTTTTTTTCATAAACCTATAGTCATCATCAGAACTGTTTATGTGAAAGTTAAATTTCTCATATGGTTGTCTGATTCTCAAAGGAATGGCATTTAGGAAAGCAGCAAACATCACGAGACTCACGATAAAATCACAAGAGTTTTTCATATATTACAGTTATGTATAAGTTTTGAATTGAATTTTTTAGAAAAATAAATGTATGGGCAGATGGTGATATTTACGTAGGGAAGCTGAATTCATTATCTGACTAGAACTGGATATTTCAAGCAGCTGTTTGAAAATGAGAACTCAGTTTCCATGAAGGAGAACGTATGTTTGGGGAAAATGGAGCATCATTCTTCAAAATGTAATGCTGTCCCTCACTTAATCTATGTCAGAGGGCTTTGTGTTATGTGTGTGTTTGTGAATTCATCTATGGAAGAATCTTAATGGCCAAGATATAATTTGATGAAATAGTTCTTCAAGCTATAAAAAAACAAAACAAAACAAAACAAAAAACTGAGCAGTCCTTCTTAAAAGTTCCAAAAATAGTCGAATGTGTTAGCTGTTCTTTTTTCTTAAGACCTCTTTCTCTCCTTCTTTTTCTATAAGTCTTTTCTTCTTTTAGACAACATAGTTAATAATCTTACTATGCCCTGCCAAATTTAATTTCTGACTACCCAACTTGTCTTTATTTTTATTTAGTGAGATACAATTGCTTCAGAAAATAAATCTATAGTGAACGTTCAAATATAAGCCAGAGGGAAAGAGACCAGGTATGCACAGATCCATTATCTTTTAAAGATCTGATTTTTGGTGTC
>NW_023303507.1:0-8532 GCF_011077185.1 Oxyura jamaicensis | reverse complement strand
TTTTTTTTTTTTTTTTTTTTCATATTTCAGTTATGTTTCTTTGGAAGGTTAGCCAGATACTGTAGTGCTGTTGTAAAGATGGAAACCTATCCCTTGAAGATGGTGGTTTATTCATTGCTTATGTCCTTTATTCTGCCATTTTTTTTAGAACACTTTCACAGGAAATTCTTTCACCCAAGAACCTGTGGCCCTGAATTTCTTGACTGATAGAGAAACATAGACCAACTCAGTGTTTGGAGCACATTCCTTTTCCTAGTCGCTCAACTTCTAATGCCTCTGTTTTCCTATTCTGTAATAAGTAATTTGTAATGCTTAGGTATTTTACTGGAATCTATGCCAATATTTACAAAGCCAAACTCTTGATTTTTCAAGTGCTTTTACATTCTCAGAATGGGCTTATGTGTTTAGAGTGCATGAAGGTATTGTGATCCTCAAAACTCCTTGTTTATGGAATTATCTTCAAGCACTACAAAGTAGTCCATGTGCATGTATGAAGCACAGAGTTTGTTTCTAAGCAGGGTGGATGTGTAAAGATGGCCCTTTGATAGACATATCCTGCAGAAACATATCACTTCATTCGCCTTCCTGATAATTGTCAAGCCTTCCTCTAGTGCAGTGGTATAAGCAGAAAAGCTAAGTATTCTGGAAACATTTGGAAAAGGGGTTTTGTGATCACCCCAAAGCATTATTTCTGACTATGTGGAGCCTTATTTGCTAACCTCGTGCAGTGCTTGTCTGTGAACTTAATATGCTGTTTCTGTGTAAATAAGACCTTGTGGTTTGGCCATTGTTTTTTTCATTGTGGCTCAGTTGTTTGAAAGGTTAGACTGTTTTTGTTTGACATTAAGTAGGAAATAGTGGTGGTACAGTGTGCGCCACATGCATTTATTTGGTTTATGTGGAATTCCTTCCACAGGGTCTGCTAATGCTGGAAGACAATACAACAATATGTTAATGCCTGGATTTTATTATAAGCATGTCCCTGACTGCTGAAGGGTATTGCTAAATTTATGAGCTTCTCATATGAAGTGTTCTGTTATTGCTTCATACTTCAACTGGATTTTAAAAAAAAAAAAAAAAAAAAAAAAAAAGGTGTTTTAAATGTGATCCTTTCTCAGCTGCAAAGGGTTGCAATATTTGGAATGGGCCTCAGACCGGGTCTAGTGTTGCTAATACTGATACAGTAGCGCAAAATACTGATAACTAAACAAGAAAGCTGAAATTTGATCACAAAGATATTCCCCCTCCAAAGTCAAAATAGTGGTCTATAACAGGAACTTTGTCATGTTAAACAGACATTTGGATTTCACTTATCTGTGAGATGCTAGCAATTTCTGCAGTGAGATTGCAGATGCAAACCTACAATTATTATTTTTTTTTTTTTTCCAGGTTATAAGAGAGTTTGCAATGGCAATGCTCTGGAAATTCATGAGAGTAGCTAGGTATTCTAAAACAGCTTTACCACCGAAAGTAAGAGGGATTCTGGTCCATTCAAGGCATTCTTCTTCTTCCAAGTCTGTACCTTCAGATTTTGCTGCCAGCACACCCTGCTCAAATACTGTGGAACTGCTTGGTAAATCTTATCCTCAGGATGACTACAGCAATGTCACAGAGAAGATTCTTTCCAAAGTGGGGAAGAACTTGCATAACAAAAAGCATCACCCTTTGTGGCTAATCAAGGAGCAGGTGAAGGACCACTTTTACAAGCATTATACAGGACGCCGTGGGACTCCACTCTTTTCTGTCTACGATGGTCTTTCTCCAGTGGTTACAGTACAGCAGAATTTTGATAGTTTACTTATACCACAAAACCATGCCAGCAGAAAGAAAGAGGATAACTATTACTTGAATCGTGATCACATGCTAAGAGCACACACATCAGCTCACCAGTGGGACTTGATACACTCTGGCCTAGATGCCTTTCTGGCTGTGGGAGATGTCTACCGCCGTGATACAATTGATAACACCCACTATCCGGTCTTTCATCAGATGGAAGGAGTTCGACTCTTCTCCTGTCATGAGGTAGGAATTCTTTAGTTGAGGTGAAAGAGGTTTGGGGTAAGTTGATCTTATTTGCTATTAGCAAGTGCAAGTTACCACACAGGTATTATGCAGTACATTGATGAAGATCAAGTAATTGGTTGTGGACAAATATAGGTGAAAAATGTGGAATTTGAAAACACCTGTAAATTCCCCAGAAAAATCTGGAAAAAATGAATGATGGTATTCTTGAAATCTAGCGAAATAAAGCAGTATCTGAAAGGAAATGGCTAGCTCGACTAATGATCTGTAGAGATCAATTCTCATTCTATCACAAGTCCCTTCCAGTGCAGTCATTTTACCACAAACTTTGTCATATTAGTACTTGAAAGACTCATGCGTATGAACTGTTTCAGCTACATCCAGAGTGCAGTTTTTACTTTGTCATCTTTTTTCCTTTAATAGCTCCTAGCTTCTGTAAATGAACGTCTCTCTTAATGAATTGTTCTATTCTTTACTTCATCCTAAAAACCATATTGAAGGATTGATCTGTTGCAGCTGTCAGTTATAGGTGTGCAATACATACAGTGTAAACTCATGAGTCCAGAAGACATCAGGTAAACAGCTCTAGGTAGATGTCCAAGACTTGTGAGTGTGTATATTTTGTTGGTACAACTTGCATGTTCTGCAAATGCTTGGGTGCCATTAAGTATGCTTGTTGTATCATTGATTAGTGTTATATATAAGCCAGTTTGTTTTCCAAACAGTAATTGATTTGTATAATTTGTGTATACTTGTAGCAATACTGCCAAATTCACATTTATATAACTAAAACTAGCTTATTCTAATAATACTGAGATGTAGACTGTTCTTAATGTGGTTGCCAATGGGTGACAGGAGCTTGGCAGGGAAGCCTGCTGGCTTTGGATGCCTGAGGGAAAACTATGGAAATCACACTGCACTGCTTTTCTCGCTGGTGGGAAAGGTTCATGCTGTCTGCACTGGTGCTTCCCACCCCACGCTGCCACTTCCTTTTCCACTTTGAAAACATGCCTGCCTCTGAAGATGTCCTGTGAGCTATATGATATCAAATACAGCTTGTAACCGCTTCTTTGGTAACCTGGAAATGGAAGTTCGCAGACTTATCCAAAATTAATTTGTTTACTTTCACACAGGCTTGTTTATGTGAATACAAAAGGGTATATGCAAGAGAAAAATGGGTAACGCATTATAAAAATGCCATTTTTAATGCTTTATATGCATCCAAATTTTTTGCTTGAGCACAGGTTCAGACATCCATACATAAAGGCTTACCTGCTGCAAAATTGTCACATCTACACTCTTAGAGGATGGACTTTTGCATTTAGGTGGGACTGAAGTTACTGTTAAAGAATATGTCTCCCTTAAGAAAGTTAGCTATGTGCTAAGTAAAACTGGAAAATGTGTCTGTCTCTCTCGAGAGTGAAAGTCCTGTCAACTTTCTAGGCTGATGAACATAGAATACTGGCATGGTGCACATTATGTACATTTTTGTTTGTTGGGCAACATGCACAAATTCTAAACCTGTGGATGATCTAAAACATCCCTTTTAGCTTCAGTTGCAGATGGAATACTGATAGACTTGCAATATGTAAAACTTCTTGCAGACATCATCACGAGAGCCTTGTAGAAAAAAATGAATGTAATTCTGAAATTTCACTGAAGATTGTGTTTTATATTCTAGTTGCCTGTTCAAAATAACTGACAAATTTAAATATTTCTAGAAGTAACTGAGCAGAAAAATGATTAAATGAAGATAATACTACATGAAAGAAATATTTTCATATTCATTTATTTAAACCCATGTTTAAGTTATGACCCACTGAACAGAAGTGTATGAACGTCAGGGCCTGTTACCTTCATCTCAGACTTTTCTTTCATAACCACACCGCAATCTCTGGCGAGGAAATTTTCCGAGTACTATGGATAAGAAGGTATGCAGCGAAGGGGAAAAAAAACTGCTAGCCCTTGGCTACAAGCCTTAGATTAGTTTAATTTTATATGCTATCGTCAGTTTACTGTTCCGCTTTGTATTATTTTTTTTTTGTATACATTTATCACTTGTCTTTTTCTCAATGCAAGTGATCACAGAATTGGAGTTGGGGGGTGGTGGTCAACAAACCTCAAACCTCAGAATGATTTTCTAGGAACTTGAAATTTGAACTATGTTTTGTTTGTTATAGAAATTAGGTTTTATTAAATATGTTCCTTTGGAGATGGCTGACTTGCCTGGAACTATCCTTAGGCATGCTTTTACTGTTGAACACAGTAGTGTTGATATGTTTTTGTTTCTTGTTTGTTTGCTTGAGCACACACAGGCTATTTTCTCAACTTCAGGAGGTTTGGAGAAGTTTCCTTGTGTTTCTGTTTCAGTACTTCACACTAATCCTATACAAGCCCTCACTAGAGAAAGCAATTTGTACCAAATATTTACCATGTAAAAATAGTTGCAAAAAGTAACCAATGGAACAAAAAAGCAAATACTATGCTTTTTTTTTTTTTTTTTTTTTTTTTTTACATTACTTTACTATTTTCTAATTGTATGAAGATTGGGATCAGTATTTCCTATTGATAATGGCAATTGAGTTAAAGCTTTCTGTCTGGATAAGTAATGGCAGGCTTTATTTGGAAACAGTCAAGCTAAAGCAGGCCTCTGCAAACAGTTTAAAAGTTCTGACTGGTACATCACACATAACTCAGATTGTACATCACGTGGAACAAGGTGGATAAGGCTGCAATTTGCTAGGTCCTGCATTTTGGCCACCTAACCTTAGCCATAAAAGTGGCCTAGAAGAAAGCTGGAGAGGGACTCTTATCAGGGGGTGTAGCCAGGGAACAAGGAATAATGGCTTTGAACAAATGGAGGGGAAATTTAGATTAGATGTGATGTGAGGAAACAATTCTTCACTTGGAGCACAAGCGCACGTGGGAATTAGGTTCAAAGATGCACCGTGCTTCTCTCCTTTTTCGTAAAGAACAAAATTACCTAAAAACTGTGTTAAAAATAAACCCAGGGCACAGGATGGGAGGTACGGGGCAGTCCCTGTGGCCGAGGGGCAGCCTTTCTCTCTGGCAAGCCAAATGGCCTGGGGGAGCCAGCCCCACAAAATGTGCCTTCAGCTCCCCAACTCTCCTCCTTCGTCTACATGAGGGCATCTTCCAGACCACTCCCAACACAGCCACCCAAATTTGGCCATGCATGGGCCACTCCATCACAGAGGCTTGCTGAGGTCTTGCCACCACTGCCCCGCCTTTGCTGCAGGCCCTATAAAAAGGCCCCCCTGCCGCTGGCCCACCACTCGCTGAGCTTCTAGGCCCTCTGACAGCCAGCATCTGTGGCAGAAAGAAGACCAGAAGCAGCAAGGCGAGAGGCAGCCCTCGTTGGTGTGAAAGGACAGCAATGCATTCCCAGCAAGCATCAACAAGGAAGGCAGCTGAGGAGACGGAGAAGCATCATGGGCAAAGGCAGAGCGCCGGCAGCACAACAGACACCAGTGCCCAAGGGAGCTCTGGCACGCAGTCCACAGACACCCATAAGCGATATCATGGGCACTGCAACAATGCGGGGAACAGGCAGGCCCCTCAGCCACACAGTGACATGGGGCCTGGGCTTTCTCCTAGGCAAAACGGCAGCGTGAGGCAAAGGCAGGACCATCAGCCAGACAGCTGCAAGGAGCACAGATGTGGCTATAGTGTGCAAGGCAGTGTGGGACCCAAGCATGGCTATAAACCAGATGGCAGTGTCGGGCCCACAAATGGAAATGAAGCGCAGAGTGAAATGGGACCTAGGCATGGAAGTGAACGACCCTGTGGTTTGGCACCCTGGCTGGAAAAGTCTCCTGAGGAAAGGCATCACGTGCAGCCAGGCCCCAGCAAGGACTGGCTTAAACTTCAGCAAGTCCAAGCCATGCGCTGTCCTTCCCTTAAACCTGATAGCGACTCGGGTCATGGGCCTTACAATTCACACAATAGTCACGTGGGGCGAAGGCAGGAACATCGGCCAGACAGCTGCATGCAGCAGAGGCGTGCCCATAATTCTCAACACAGTGTGGGATCCAGGCACGGCCAGAAACCAGACAGCAGCATCGGAACCACAAATGGAATTCCACCGCACAGGGGCATGGGACCTAGGTGTGAAAGTGGATGACCCCATGGTTTGGCACCCCAGCCGGAAAAATCTTCTGATCAAAGGCATCGCGTGCGGCCTGGACCCAGCAAGGACGGGCTCAAACATCAGCAACTCCAAGCTGTGCACTGTCCTCCCCCTAAACCAGACAGCAACTCGGGGCATGGGTCTTCCAATTTTCACAGCGATGGCATGGGGCAAAGGGAGGAACATTGGCCAGACATCTGCATGGAGCAGAGGCGTGCCTATCAAGCAAGCCCAGACACCTATAAGCAGTACCATTGGCTCTGCAGCAACACGGGGAACAGGCCATCCTCATAACCACACAGTGACAGGGGGCCTGGGCCTTCCCCTAACTGCAACAGTGGCATGGGGCAAAGGCAGGACCATCAGCCGGACAGACACAGGGAGCACAGGTGTGCCTACCATACGGAACAAAGTGCGGGACCCAGCCAGGGCCAGAAACCAGACAGCAGCATCAGACCAACGCGTGAAAATCAACTCGACAGTAGCACGGGGCCAAGAAATGGAACTGGACGACCCTCTGGTTCGGCACCCTGGCCTGAAAACATGCCAGATGGAAGGCATCCTGTTTGGGCAGTCCCGGGCAAGGACTGGCTTAGCCTTCTGCCCAACACCGAGGAGCCCATGGAGGTGTATCCACCACAAGACATGGAGGAACCGATGGACGTGGATCCACCTCGGCCAGAACAGACCGGGGACTACCACGGCACATCTTTGCTCTCTGCTATCTGAGCTCAAAAACAGTGTCGCAGAAGTGCCCGGCCAGCCCCCTACTCGTCGTTGAACAGGCTCCATCCCGAGCATTAGCTTGGAGCCCCCAAACACCATGGACATGCCGCAGGCTTACCTGCAAGACATCCCGGCAATAAACCACTCTGGTGCCGATTCTCAGGGGTTGCTCTCGTGGGGGACTTCAACTTCACAGACATATCCTGGAAATACAATACAGCTCAGAGGAAGCAGTCTAGGAGGTTTCTGGAGAGTGTGGAAGGTGGTTTCCTGATGCAGCTGGTTAGTGAGCCTACCAGGGGAGGTGCCCCGCTAGACCCTCTGTTCACTAACAGAGAAGGACTGGTGGGAGATGTGGTGGTCAGGAGCTGTCTTGGGCAGAGTGACCATGAAATGGTAGAGTTCTCTATTCTTGGCGAAGTCAGGAAGGGGATCAGTAAAACTGCTGTCTTGGACTTCTGGAGGGCAGACTTTGAAGTGTTCAGGACACTGGTTGGCAGAGTCCCTTGGGAGGCAGTTCTGAAGGGCAGAGGAGTCCAGGAAGGCTGGGCACTCTTCAAGAAGGAAATCTTGAAGGCTCAGGAGCAGTCTGTGCCTACGTGCCCAAAGATGAGCCGGCACGGAGGAAGACCGGCATGGCTGAACAGAGAGTTGTGGCTAGAGTTTAGGAATAAAAAGAGGGTTTATGACCTTTGGAAAAGGGGGCGGGCCACTTAGGTGGACTAGAAGGATATTGTAAGGCTGTGCAGGGACAAAACTAGAAAGGCCAAAGCTCATCTGGAGCTCAATTTGGCAACTGCTGTTAAAGATAACAGAAAATGTTTTTATAAGTGCATAAACACGAAAAGGAGGACTAAGGAGAATCTCCATCCTTTAGTGGATGTGGGGGGAAACTTAGTGCTTAATGCCTTCTTTACCTCAGTCTTAAGCAGCAAGACCAGTTTTTCTCTGGATATCCGGTACCCTGAGCTGGTTGAAGGGGGTGGGGAGCAGAATGGGCCCCTCATAATCCACGAGGAAATGGCTGCAGACCTGCTACAGCACTTAGATATATGCAAGTCAATGGGGCCAGATGGGATCCACCCAAGGGTACTGAGAGAACTGGCCGAAGAGCTGACCAAGCCACTTTCCATCATTTATCAGCAGTCCTGGCTATCAGGGGAGGTCCCAGTCGACTGGCAGCTAGCAAATGTGACACCCATCTACAAGAAGGGCCAGAGGGTAGACCCCAGAACCTATAGGCCTGTTAGTTTGACCTCAGTGCCAGGGAACCTCATGGAGCAGATTACCTTCAGTGTCATCACGCAGGGCAAGCAGGCGATCAGGGCCAGTCAGCATGGGTTTATGAAAGGCAGGTCCTGCTTGACAAACCTGATCTCCTTCTATGACAAAGTGACACGCTTAGCAGATGAGGGAAAGGCTGTGGATGTGGTCTACCTTGACTTCAATCAGGCTTTTGACACCAATTCCAACAGCATTCTCCTCAAGAAATTGGCTGCTCTTGTCTTGGACTGGCGTATGCTTCTTTGGGTTGCAGGAGGATCTGGATAGGCTGGACCGATGGGCCGAGGCCAACGGTATGAAGTTCAACAAGGCCAAGTGCCGGGTCCTGCACCTGGGGCACAACAACCCCA
>NW_023303506.1:0-14513 GCF_011077185.1 Oxyura jamaicensis | reverse complement strand
TCAGGAATGCTTTTGCTTGCTTTGACGAAGAAGCAACAGGTATGTGGGTAAAATAACAGTGTATGTGTATTGCTCTTATTTTTGTAACCATAAATAATTCTATTCGTGGAAGTAGTGATGAATGTTAACTCCGAAAATTCTGATTTCTGCAAGATAAAAATTATGCTGTATTTCATCAGCAGCTGAAAATAGCGTGTGTTTAAAAAAAATGAAAAATTTAATGCCAGACTTCTAGCTCTTCATTTGTTTTTTCAAGGCAGGAGAAGAGAACAAGATACTGACTGGGAGCCATGGTCTTATTTTTTTCCTAACTTTAAATTCAGTGTAGGGGCAACTTATGTAAGGGGAATCCTCCTTGTTTACAAAGCTGGTGTGCTTTTATGAAGATCTCTCTTCCTAGCAACATGTTCAGCTGCCCTTAAAGGAGAAGAAAATTTATACAAGAAAAAAACTGGTAATTAGATTGCTGATAGAAGAAAGGAATTACAGGTTATTTAAGGCTGTTTAATAAAACAGTTGTAAAAATGTATTCTTTCTAACCAGACTGGTAAATGTGAGTTTGGCCAATGATTTAAGATGAATTTCAAGTCTTTAAAATATTCCAAACTTTCCAGTGCCTCATGCAGATGTTGAGCATTGATAGTAAAGTTCCATTTTAAGTGATTTATTTCATTAGGAATGTTCAAGACAAATGGATCCCTTTTTTAAAAGGCTCTCGGTGCTACTGGGAGTTCAGTCCTATTATGAAGAAGATAGCATATGGACACTGATAAACTTCTTACAAAGGCAGGTCACACAATGACCTTTACTCGAAGTAGCAAGACCATGCAAATTAATTAAGAGGCTTGACTTGATCGATTGCTTGTAATTATTTGTATGTTATGGTAATAGGCTTTTTCATGTGCCAAAAAAAAGATTAGCTCTTTTTTATTTGAAAAAATAATTAAAATTATTGTCCAGCAGTTAGCAGATAAATGTAAAAGGTTTTTTCTTGTCCCCTCACAATGCACTGCAGGGTTTATTCAAGAGGACTACCTGCGAGAGCTGCTGACGACAATGGGAGACAGGTTCACAGACGAGGAGGTAGATGAGCTCTACAGAGAGGCACCGATCGACAAGAAGGGGAATTTCAACTACATTGAGTTCACGCGCATCCTTAAACACGGAGCAAAAGACAAGGATGACTGAGCAAATCTTTGGATGCCTGCAGATTATTTCTACTTTACACTTATGTTTATTTTTGAGGGTTTTTGAGGGTAGAAGTTGTTGCATGCATTTAGCTTTACAGCTTTTGCCTTTCTCAATGTATTTATCTATTCCAGGCCATTTAGGCACATCTGCACCTGTGTAATCAGACTGGAAGTGGGGAACATATTGAGGAAAAGCATATGGGGACAAAGATCAGTGAACTTTAAAGTCCATGAAAATAATCTCAATGTTTCTGGTTTAGCTGGATTTTTACACTTTTTGTAACAAATGCCATTTTGAAATAAAGTTTGCTATATAGATTAAAATATCTCATTCTTTTGTGGAGAGAGGAATTTCTACTACGCATTTACAAATGCAGGTCTTAATCATATTTTATTTGCAGTTGCAAATCAAGCTCAAACACATTTTCATAATGTATTGTTCTCTGTAGCATAATTATGAAATGCTCCTAGCAGTACATGCTGGTGTCTTTAAAAATGAAGCTGTATAAATCTGTTATAACAGTTTTTCCAAGTGGAATATAACTGGTATAAATAGTTAGCCCAAGAAATCTTCAGGGAAGACTTAGAATTGCCTAATTGCCAGCAGGGAGCATTTATGATTCTTGCCTAGAGGCAGTTATTTTGCCTAGTTTTTATTTCCTTTTTCTATTGATAGTTTTTCAGCAATATTTTTATATCAATGTTTGTGTTCCCAAGTTTGCATTCCTTAGTTTGCATTCCTGTTTTTTTATACTGGCAATAAGTGGGAATTGGGCATACTTTTTCCTTCTGTTGAAGGAAGCTCGTGCAAAGGCATCTATGGGGTAAAAATGTCTGTGCTGGCGGTGATTAATAGCGATACTTGTCCAGAAAACCTCCATAAATTTTGTTCTGCAGCTAATGGCATTTGCATGGGAGAATGTCAGCAAAAAAGTTCTTAGAATTAACTTTGTAAACCCTATGTGTGGTAAAACCACTCTCACTACTTAAATGATCATATGTTTTATTCATCTACCTGATATTGATTAAATGTCTTTTGCACAAACAAAATTCATTCATACAAAAACAGCTGTGTTGATGCTGTTCTCTTGAATAACAAGAGAAAGTTCATACTCAGTTCTCAGAATGACTACATCCTTCCATATTTCTCCTGCCCTTAGCTCCTACAAGCTAAAAAAGCATAAGAGGAATCCATCTTGCCTACATAACAAACTTACCTGTTCAAGAGATGACCTGTTAACCAGAAACCCTGCCCTGAGCTATTTCACGAGACCCAAAAGAATAGGAATCTTACTTTACCTAAAAGGTGTGAGAAGATTGGGCCAATATGAAATGCCCCAGGATGCAAATACTCTACAAAAAAAATAGTGTTTGTCTAACTTCCCGTGTAGAGTCATGGATGACTTGGTTTCTTAATCTTGCCTGTGTTCACATGTTCTGTCTTTAGCTTTATAAATCAGATGATTTTACACACAATAAGCATACTTTGTTCATTCCTTGTTGGTTTCGTTTACTTCTGGGCTTAATTAAAATTGCTTTTCACCATTACTTTCCTATTTTTGTTTTGTCTCAATTTTTCTTCCTTTTTTCCCTCCTACCCAGACTGTGGTCTTCACTGTAGTACTTCAGACTGCCCAACCTCTTCCTATTCTCAGAAGATTGCTTTTAAACTCTCTCTGTGCTCCTGAGTATGGTCACTGTGGTAGTCTTTCCTTGGAATACCTGACAGATGACTTTAAGAAGGCAGTTCATGTCAAAATTTTCACCTACAACACCCTTGTCACAGAACTGCTGAGATCTAGGAGACATGCAATTGTTGAAATGTCGCTACGTACCATTAAGCTGAGGAGCAGTTGCACTCTTACTTCTTTACTATTGTAGCATTTCCGCAATTCAATATTTGTGAACATGCAAGCAGCCTGCATTAAGGATAAACGTTAAGTCTTTTTTTCTTTGAACAGCTAAATGGACTAAGTCTGGGAGGTTAAGTTTTTATCCCGTTACAAGCACTGGGCCTCTGAACTATTCTCTTCCCAATGATTAGTAAATCTCAATAAATTTTAGGTGCTGGTATGTTACACTGAATAATCAGCAGATAAACCATCTGGATTTTCCATGCTGGGAATAAGTTTAGAATTAGTGATTATTAAATTGTAAATCACGCTAAAGCGAATCTGCTATCCTTCTCAAGAGGAGGTTTATTTCAAAAACTTGTGTGCTACTGTCCTTAATTTTTAAGAGCCAGTTGAAATGGGGAACGTAGCTGTTCCTTGATGCAGTGTGTGGGCTTTACACTGTTGGCCACTTCTGCTGATTAGGGGCTGGTCATGGGGAACTGTATGAAGTGTAAGGATACCCATACAGGAAGATATGTTAATGAGGAAGAATTTCCAAGGATGTTCAAGAGCAAATAATGATGACCTTCCTTGGCCAGGTCTCCCTGTTACCCATCCTGTAATACAGGAAACTCGTCAACTTGCCATGGGGATGTTGATTTATCCTAATTTATCCTTAACCACTGGGTTTATCCTTAAGGATTTATCCTTAACCACTGGAAGGTCAGTAACAAGCCCTGCCAAGAGACCATATAAGAGCATCAGATGCATTTTGTAGTTAGGAATGTTCAGACAGCTGAGGTTGCGTGCCGAGGGCTGGAGGGATGTGTCATCAATAATCCACTTCCAAAAATAAAAATAACTTTGGTCATTGAAACAGTTCAAGATTCTGATGACTTATACTTAGCATTTTGCAGTCAAATTTTTGGAATCAATCTGTTCTCCCTTGCAGTTCATGTATAATGGGTCTTCAAACTGTGCTAGAGTAGGCTTATGATGAAAGACTATTTTCACAGGCTGATGCACACATTTAATAGCCTTAAGTCTGCAGTGATATATAACACCCCGCAAAGCGCCATTGAAAAGCAGTGATTTATTCTATGTGACCCATTTACCCTGTTCTGAGGCTACATCCTCAAGGGTCAAACTCAAGCCAAAGCCTGACTGCAGCTGCATGAGAGAAATCCAGAGAGGAATCTGTCTGCGTGAAATGCTGCTAGTGTATACTTGCCTTTTTTCTTTCCCCTCTGTTGCTGGTGATACTTGTAACACGCAGCTTTTTGACCGCTCAGGATACGCTCATTTCTGTTCTTTCAATCTGCATCTAAGCAAATAAAATGTTCTCACACTTTGATCACACAAGAAGCATTTCACAAAATGGAGTCAGCTGAATACACTGGCTTAGCAACTAACTGATGTCACAGAGGTGGTGTACACAGACGTGGAAGTAAGGATCTGTTTCACTACTGATCTAAGAACTATCTTTAGATTGCATGCTCGTTTCTAAGATCACCAGCGTATGTTAAGGAATGAAATGGGCCCCGTCCTGTAACAGGACATCAGGGCCTTAGTATCCTGCACATAGTATTTGTTCTGAAAGATGGAAAATATCTTAAATCTTGTCAAATATTTCTCATGTCCGCAGCTTTTTCTTGTTGGTAATGATACTAATATGTTATCTGATACATTCCTGGGGAGCTTCAGCTACCAATGAATAGCTCTTACTCCACTGAAGGCATTCAGACAATGGAAGTCCAAATAACAGGTGAGTAACAATGAAAATAGAGGCAGAGAGGTTTTGGATAGCAGCAGTTAATCTGCCATTGGTATTGTCTGTGTACCCGTGCTCCTATTTTGGTCTGCTCCCTGAATTTCTCAAACACTGCTGTCGCTTTTAGATATCCTTCTACTTCACAGAGAAATGATTCAGCATGACAGTAGCAAACTCTGTGAACTCAGAAAGAGGATTACAAATGCCAGGAACAAAACAGACTAAGAGAAATTGGTAAATGCAGCTTGCAAATAAGTTATTACAAAATGTTGAAAAGGAATACTGGAAAACAACTCCACGCAGCTCATAGCTGTTGACTCAGAGATCGCTGTTTCCCTAACTTTTGATATATTAGATTAGGAAACTTGTTGTGAAGACTAAAAGTGGCAGCACATGGCTGAGCTTCCTGTTTTCTCCCTCCAGTTCGTGGGCCTGTACGTGGCGTTCCCTGGGACCACTCGTTTCCTGTAGGAGTGAACTCAGCTGCTGAGGGCAGACAAAGCACGCAGGCTGCTGGGGTACCACATCCTTTGGCATTAGCCACGCTAGACCCTCTAAAAAATAATTAGCATTACAAATTTTGGTAATACGGAAATAATTATTGCCAAGGGAAGTTTTCAGGCCAAAATATGTAACGTTCCCTCGAAAACAGATTGCACATAATAGGTGTTGCATCACAGGGCTTAAGGGGTCATGCAGTCTGAATGAATGTCATTCAAACTTTGAGCCTGGGTCAGGCTTAAAGGGTTATCGTTGATGGGGTTGCATCAGGCTGGGGGACAGTCATTAGTGGGGTGCTGCAGGGCTCCGTTTTGGGGGCAGTTGTCTTTAATGTTCTCATAAATGACTTGGATGCAGGATTCAAATGTACACTAAGTTTGCAAATGACACCAAATTAGGAGGAGCCATTGACTCCCTGGAGGGTAGAGAGGCCCTGCAGAAAGATCTTGACAAATTAGAGTGCATTGCCAACTGTGTGAGATCTTAACAAGAGCAAGTGCCAGATTCTGCACCAGGGATGGGGCAACCCTGGCTGTGTGTATGGACTGGGGGACAAGAGGCTGGAGAGCAACCCTGCATGAAGGAATCTGGGGGTTTTGGTTGATGGCAAGTTGAACACGAGCCACTAGTGTGCCCTGGCACACCATGGGCTACACGTGGGATGCATCAGGCACAACATTGCTAGCTGGTCGAGGGAAGGGATTGTCCTGCTCTGCTCTGCACTGGTGCGGCCTCACTTCGAGTGCTGTGTGCAGTTTTGGGTGCCACAGTATAAGAAGGACATAAAACTGTTAGTGTCCAAAGGAGGGGCTATAAAGATGGTGAAAGATCTGGAGGGGAAGACGTATGAGGAGTGGCTGAGGGCCCTTGGTTTGCTCAGCCCCGAGCAGAGCAGGCTGAGGGGAGGCCTCATGGCGGCCTGCAGCTCCCTCACGAGGGGAGCGGAGGGGCAGGCGCTGAGCTCTGCTCTCTGGGAACAGCGACAGGACCCGAGGGAACGGCATGGAGCTGGGACAGGGGAGGATCAGGCTGGGGATTAGGGAAGGGTTCTGCACCCAGAGGGAGGTTGGGCACTGGGAAAGGCTGCCCAGGGCAGTGGTCACGGCACTGAGCCTGTAGGAAAGTTCAAGAAGCATTTGGACAATGCTCTCAGACACATGGTCTGACTTTTGGGTGGTCCTGTGTGGAGCCAGGAGTTGGACTCAGTGATCCTTGTGGGTCCCTTCCAGCTCAGGATATTCTGTGATTCTAGTAACTCTAACAGAAGATGTTTACATGTTCTTTGGACGCATATGATTAACAGGAGAACAGGAAATCAAAATGCCTCCTGGAAAATCCCAACAGCTTGCTCATGCAGTTTCCTTTACCATGCAGTGGTGATTATTCCCTTTGTAAACCAGTCTTGTCCTTTGACAAAGCTTGAAAAGCAGTTACAAACAGTACAGAAGTAGGCAGGTAAAGTCAAACTTGAGTATGTGCACCTACAGAAGCAGAAGGTGCATGACCGCAGCATTCAATTTAGCATTCTTGTCAGCTGTCACTGCTCAATTTTGCAAGGCTTATTTAATCTTTAATCTCTAATTTCCTCACTTTGACTATTTTAAGGTATCAGTGAGTAAAACCTCCCTAAATAGAACCATCGAATCATAGAACCATAGAATATCCCAAAATGGAAGAGACCCACAAGAATCCAGAATCCAACTTCTGGCACCTCACAGGTCTACCCAAAAATAAAGACCATAAGACTAAGAGCAAAATCCAAATGCTTCTTAAACTCTGACAGGCTTGGTGCCGTAACTGTGTCCCTGGGGAGCCTGTTCTAGTGTGTGACAGCCCTCTGGGTGAAGAACCTCTTCCTGATATCCAGCCTGAACCTCCCCTGTCGCAGCTTGACCCCATTCCCTTGGGTCCTATCGCTGGTCACCAGAGAGAACAGATTGGCACAATCTAAATACTGAAATACTTTTTTTGGTAGTTTAGTTTTCTTTTGTTTTGCTTATGAGTGCTGTGTGTATATCTCCTTGGGAGTTGAAAGGCAGCATTTCACAATAATTTACAGCCTTTGTCTAACATAGCCAATTGACTGGGTGTAAAATAAGGACTGCAAGCGCTGTCTTAGTACTTGCTAAAATAGAGCTGGCATCAGACGCAAGTAACTTGAGCCTTGACTTAGCATTGTATCTAACAGGCACTGACATTTTCTTCCCTCTGTCAAATTCCTCTTCCTTAGCTATGAGCTAATCATCTCTAAAGCAACACGTTTCATACTGTCAACATATTACCAGCCCGCAAGAAGCATGTTGATTTTGAAACTGGTTCACCAGCCAACAAACCTTTTGTAAGCATCAGCTAATAAGAAAGCTGATAACAGCTTACTTTCTGTGCCAAACACCTGACTAAATACGCTCTTTCCTGTTTTCTGGATATGTTTTAAAATACCATTTTAGGCCTTTGGCCAAGCATTGAACAAATTTCATTTTCTTCCTTATTTGTACAAGCACACTGTCAAAGAGATACACACGCTAATTCAGCATGTGCTATGGGCTGTGGCTTAGCAGAATTAATTACATGTGTTTGAAAAACTGGAAGGCTCAGCCTTTTCTGACTCAGAATACCTTAAAACTTGTTTATTTTTGCATTTCACGTATAAACATTGAAGAATCATGGTGTCTGGTAATACTTCTGTTTAAAACTAGTGTGAAAAGGAGGTAGGAGGAAACACAAAGATTTGGCTACAACTATCACAACTTGCCAGCTGGAATTAAAAACAAGTGATGGACAACCAACAGAAGCAGGGAAGTAGCAGTAGCATGACCTCTTTATCATAGAGAACAGGTAGCAGGAATCAGCAGCCCAAGATGTACATTTCAACTGTGCGTGTGCATGTGCGTGTTGCTTATATATAAAGGACCTGGGAATGTAAGACTGGCAAGGAGCACCTTTTCTGCTGACTCCAGTCCCTCCACATTCCATCAGCCAGTTTCAGTCCCCACTCATACAGTGATCAAACTGCAGACTTAAATAAGTATGGTTTTTTTTTTGTTTGTTTGCTTTGTTTTGTTTTTTTCCCTGTTTTATAACACTTCAGAAAGACTGACTGTATTTTATTTATGTTTCACTACATTTCTCTGCTTTGTCCTTAGCCTTGGAATATCATTGTCATAGGATGCTCTAGAGAGCTTACGTTCTCCTCAGCTGGGCACAACGGAGGTTACCAGAACGTCAAAACAGAGCTATTTGTCACTTACGTAATGGAGAAACAACACATCTTTCTTCTATAGGCTACTGCATTTTCTCTGAGAGCCTTTGTTTTGTATGCACCAGAATCTGCTCTGAGGCAGGGATCAACTGGGAAAGCAGTTACTTATCGTTTTTATTCATGAGGCCTTTGAAAACAGCGAATATCCAGAAAGTTGGCTGGAAGTCTTGCTCTGAGGCTCCCTGAGAGATCCAAGCAAAGATACGCATTCAGAATCCCTTATTGGGTTTAAAACTTCTCAAATGTCTTCCCTTTGCACCACAGCACTGGGGCTATTTTTGGAAGAATTCCGAACAATTCTGGCTCCCAAGTATCACAAGAATTACTGTCACTCTGACCGATACAGCACTGCACTTAGGATAGTGTTACAGAGACAACAGATAACAGCTGGAATCGGGGAAAGGATAGAAAGGCAGAGGGATGAGCCAAAATACTAGGTGAAGGAACCGACAGTCAACATGTTTTTGCTAAATGACTGTTTCGACCTAAAACTACCTCAGATCAAAATTCTGACATGTATAATTTTCATGGTGCTGTCAATACTTAACCTCTGTAATTAACATTTGCAATTTTTGTTGAACAGTGACAATATGCGCAGAAAAATCTCTTAATTTGCAAAACCATCCATCCAACTTTCACGTATTTTTAATCCTTATTTCAATGTGAAAATCACAAATCAAAAAAAGACCTTCCAGGGGCCTGGCAGGGGAAGACCTCAGGTCTGGTTGCTGAAGCCATTCAAGGAGTCAGTGCATCCCAGTTGTGTTCCTCTTTAGAAATACAAGAAGAAGTAGGGAGAGGGGACAGTTGCTGGGTTTCCCCTTCCCCACTTTAAGGGCCAGATTTTACTTGCAAAAAAAAAAAAAAAAAAAAAAAAAAGACCTCAGCTTCGTGGTTCTCACCTTCTTAGGAGGCATCAAGGCCTGAATGTTTCAAGGCCTGAATGTTGAACAGAGCTCCAGCCTGAGCAATCCTGACAAGCTCCTTGCTGTTCAGTATGGCCAAATGCAGGTGCTGGGCACGATCCTGGTGCTCCTTCTGGCCCTGCAGCAAGCAAGTGGTCTGCCAGCACTGTGGAGCAGGCAGGGCACACACGGCCAAGGGAACCGTAGCTCTCCAAAGGAAGGCCAATGCTCCCTGCTCTCCACATCCAGACTGTGCAGCTCTTTACAGCTGGAGAAGGACAGACTAGGCAGGCTTTTACTGTGAGGAAGCACAGCTGTTCCTCTTGCATTCTGTAGATTTATTAAAAAAACATCAAATAACCCAGATCGACCCTGCTTCATTAAGCAACCGAGTTAATCACAAATATTCACCCAGTCATTAAAACTCTGCCGTGGTGAGGAAATGGAGAGAATTAAATGTCAGTGGGGAAAAAGTTTACTGTAAATTGCTTGCTGTCTGTGACAGCCTTAGAACTTATGATTGAAATAGTTAATTTTAAAGGCTTTGACACAACCCAAGGAAAGTAAGTCCAAGAAAACTTTTCAACACCACCAAAGTAATAAAATATTTTCGATGGAGAAGATGGGAAAATTTTACACATTTTGCTTAAAGGCTTGTTTTCTCAAACGTGTCTGACAAATGAGAAAGAAGGTGGGTGTAATGAAGGAAAAGGAGTTAGAAGAAAATGTAAAGAGTTGAGAACTCAGCACTAAAAGAAAAGCTCATGTTTTCAGGTAGGGTAAATTAATTCCTGTTCTGTATGGTTTCTCCAGGAAATTACGTGGTACTGAGAAATAAACAAGCCTTTGGCAGACATTCTTGGATGCAGTAGTGTAAGCATTTTTCTCCAGCCCACAGGGCAAACGCTGTATAAAAGCAAAGCCTGTGACTAGATGGCCCCACTGCTTGGTGCAGTACCGAGGGGTAAATTGGCATCCTTTCACCACCTGGCCTGAGCAGCCCCCGACCCAAATGCCCTTCCCGTGAGCCACAAAGGTCAAACTGTGCAGAGCAGCAGCAGAAATGCTTCACTGCCACTGCAGCGCCAGGACGTGAGGACTCTGGACACGGTGGAGGAGGGCTGGAGGAACCACTTAGCAGCAGAGCTACCCACTGCAAGCACGGGCTTCCCAGAGCACGCTTTCCCTAGGAAGTGCCCGGACTGCTCTTCTGGAAGAGCCCGACAGCTGCTGTCAAGACCAGGCCTGCTGTTCCATCAGATAAGCTCCGGCACCAGCCAGGCATACGCAGTCACCGCCAACGAAGCACTGCTCGCAGGAACCGCCGTCCTACGAGCATCCTCTCCAGAGGGAGCTTTAAGCAGCACGGAGCCCTGCTCACCTGAGGGATCATCAGGGCAGATCTCAAGATCTGTACCACCAGCTCATGCAGACACACACAAAAAAAGACCTTTTTTATAAGAGGTGCAATATATGCCCCTTTTCTCCCCCCTTAAACTTCTTAAGCTGCATCATGAATGTATGTATCGTGAATCAAGTAAGAGAACCGTTTGTAAAAGGGTTATATAGATTTACATCGCACAGAAAATGGTCTGCATTTAAGAGGCGGTTCTCGGCTTCATTGTGAGACAGTAAATTGGCGAACAAAAGCTTTGAGAGAGCGAGAAGCAGACGTAATTTCATCACTAAACTGATCTCATGCCGAGCAAGTAATGTTACCCTATCTCTTCACACGTATTTTAAAGTTAAACACTGGGAACAACATAGAGCTTGACAGGTTTCATATCACACCTTTTTAACAGCACAAAAAGTACAATACAGAGTAGTGTGTGTGCAACACTGGTTCAATTTAAAGTAACTGATGGAAGGGTTTTAGATTTTTAGATTTTAGATTTTAGATTTTTAGATTTTAGTTTTAGATTAAGACGTGAAATAGCTATTTTCGTAATTAAATTTCAACACACAATTCAGTTGTTCGAGACTATCACAGGGTATTTTAATGACTCTATTATTGTCTAGGTGTCCCTGCCACTCTTCCGCCCACTCACACTGTGCATATAATTCTTACGAAACCATGTGCCGTATGCAGTAAGCACAGGGATTTTTCCCCAGGTACTGGGGATTTTTCGCCAGATACTGGGGATTTTTCACCAGGTATTGGGGATTTTTCACCAGCACTTCTTCCAGGACCATGCTCCTGTTTCGTCAAAGTTCAGCAACTTTTTCCATTGCGTTTTCAGGCAAGTTTGAGAAAGTGACATTAAAAGTCTTGAGAGGAATAGTCTCAGAGGCTCAGTAGGCTAACTTCTCAGACCCCTGAAGAGCTACTGCTCTTCTGTTTTAGGGTGGGAAGGGGGAGGAAATTTGGGCCTTTTAGCGATTAACGTGTCCCCCAACTCTGGAACCACAGCTTCTAGGGGATGTATTGACTTCAGTACGTGCAGTGCCTACACTTCTGTGAAGGTCTGTACTGAAACATCTGTAAGTGTGTAATCGGTAATTTTGGCAGAACTCTGATAATTTTTTCCCCCTTTTCTTTTTTGGAGTTACTAAGTTATACCATAAATACGCTGTTTGCCAGCAACACTGGTGACAGGTAGGAGTGGGGCTGAACGAACCGCAAGCTGACAGCGCAGCTCTCCAAACTGGCAATACTTCAGCTCCTTCTATGAACTAAACAACTTTTTTTGAAGCCTGAGGTCGCTCCGCCGGAGGGGCCGCAGCCACCGCCCGGCGCTGCGAGCCCGAGGGGGGGCACTGAGATGGCGGCCGGCCAGCGGCTCCCCCCCCCCCGCCTCCAGCAATGGTCCCGCCGCCGGGCACCCGCTGAGGGGCGGCGGCGCTGCCCCCGGGCTGCACCAACACTCCCGGAGGGGGGGGGAGAGCGGGCTCGGGGCCGCCTCGCGGAGCCTCCGCCGCGGGGGCCGCCGTCACGGAGGGCAGGCGGCGGCGGGGAGGGCGCGGAGCGGGGCCGCCGCCTGCCTCTGCGGGGGCCGCCCGGCGGCTGCCCGGCCCGCTGCCCGCCCCCGGCGGGGCGGTGGTTTGTCCAGGAAGCGCCGCTGCCGGTTCCTCCGCCGCCCCGATCCGCTGCGGCAACCGCTGGGGTGAGGCCGTTGAGGCGGCGGGGGTCTCCGGGGGGGGGGGAGCTGGGCGGCGGGGGGCGGCTGCGGGGCGGCGGCCGTTGAGGGGCGGCTGCTGCTGAGGGGAGGCGGCGGGGGGCGGCGGCCGCTGGGGGGCTGCGGGCTGCGGCCGGCCTGCCTCCGGGGGACAAATAACACGCATATATACATCTTATTTCTCTTCGAGCGGCCCTGGGAGCGATTCTAGGCGCCGTGCGCTATCCCCGGGCGGGTTTCTCTGCGGCCGGCTGGCGGCTTCCCGGGGCGTGTCGCAGCGCCCTGCCCTGTGTCGCTGTCAGCCCCCTGCCGGCCCCCGCTCGCTCTGAAGGATAAAGGCATCCTCCCCCGTTTCCCTCTGTCAGGCCGTAAAGCTTCTCTGCTCCCCGGCAGAAGCCATAGCAACAGGTAAATGACGGCAGGAATGATGAAGCGACCGAAGGGTGACATTGCCCTGCGTCTCAGCCTGCCACGGGTGAAGACACCCTGTGCTAGGGAGACGAGCAAAAGCCCTGAGTTTGTTTGTGTGTTTGTTTGTTTGTTTGTTTTCCCTTTTGCTTAAACGAGTAGGCAGCAGAGACTGGCTTTCAGGTAGGCCAAACCTGTAGTACGGTTCAGGTGAAATTAAATAGATAAAAGTACATTGAGGTCAGACAGCGAATAGTGGTATCAGCAGAAAACCAGCTTGCACAGTTCTCCTAATGCCAGGGTTTTGTTTTTTTTTTTTAAATAAGGGAATGCAAGGCAGAGATAGAGACCCATTGTCATACAAAACAGCCACTACTGTTTCATAATTAAATTTCAACACACAATTCAGTTGTTCGAGACTATCACAGGGTATTTTAATGACTCTGTTATTGTCTGTACTACCAAGAATAGGCACATCAGGGTTTGTTCAGGTGAACTGAGCTCTGTTTCTCTTCCCCTTACTCTCTAATACTGCACACACACTGTATCCATACAAAGTTACTTCACAAGGTTAACAGCAGCTCTCAGAACCTCACTGTCCTCCTTCAGACGTGAGACCAAAGTTCCATTCTTGCAGATGCATGTTTTAAGAAGGAAACCAAGACGAAAACTGTTCTTTTAACAATGAAAATTAAGTGCAATTTACATCTTGTTTTAGTCACTTTTATTAGTTAATAGCCTGACTGATATTTGTATTTCCTGCTTCTATTTTGCACTTCCTGGTTAGGGAAATAGGCTCTGAGGAGAGAAATGTAAGGGTGTTAGAGGTGTGTTCTGTCTCTGAACATTAACGTTAAAACTTTAAGCTTTTTTTTTTTTTATGTCCTAACTCTGACCTTATTCTACTTACTTCTCTCCTAGTATCCAACTGCCAACATGTCTAGCAAAAAAGCAAAGACGAAGACCACCAAGAAGCGCCCTCAGCGCGCCACTTCCAATGTGTTTGCGATGTTTGATCAGTCGCAGATTCAGGAATTCAAGGAGGCCTTCAACATGATTGATCAGAACAGGGATGGCTTCATTGACAAGGAGGACCTGCATGACATGCTTGCCTCCCTTGGTAATGTTGGGGCAGGGGGTGAATTCTGCTGCTTATCTATTGAGCTAATAAGTCTCCCATGTATAAATCAAGTAACAAAACATCTGCTAACTCATTGCATTGGGCTCTGGGATCTGTTACCATGACTTTTGACTGTTAATAAATGTGATGAAATTATATTAACAAATTACAGAGTGTCATTTTTCATATGTCTGATATTTTATTGAAGTTTTTTAAGGTATGTTTATGATCTCTGTAGGAAAGAATCCAACAGATGAATACCTAGATGCCATGATGAATGAGGCTCCGGGACCCATAAACTTCACGATGTTCCTCACAATGTTTGGTGAGAAGTTAAATGGCACCGATCCGGAAGATGTAATCAGGAATGCTTTTGCTTGCTTTGACGAAGAAGCAACAGGTATGTGG
>NW_023303505.1:11838-16545 GCF_011077185.1 Oxyura jamaicensis | reverse complement strand
TTTGGGGTTGTTGTGCCCCAGGTGCAGGACCCGGCACTTGGCCTTGTTGAACCTCATACAGTTGGCCTCAGCCTATACATCCAGCCTATCCAGATCCTCCTGCAGAGCCTTCCTACCCTCGAGCAGATCAACACACGCACCTAACTTGGTGTCGTCTGCAAACTTGCTGAGGGTGCACTCGATCCCTTCTTCCAGATCATCGATGAAGATGTTAAAGAGGACTGGCCCCAGTACTGAGCCCTGGGGGACTCCACTAGTGACCGGCCTCCAATTGGATTTGACTCCATTCACCACAACTCTCTTGGCCCGGCCATCCAGCCAGCTCTTAACCCAACGAAGTGTACGCCAGTCCAAGCCATGAGCAGCCAGTTTCCTGAGGCGAATGCTGTGGGGAACGGTGTCAAATGCCTTACTGAAGTCAAGGTAGACCACACCCACAGCCTCTCCCTCGTCCACTAAGCGTGTCACCTTGTCATAGAAGGAGATCAGGTTCCTCAAGCAGGACCTACTCTTCATAAACCCATGCTGACTAGGCCTGATTGCCTGCTTGCCCTGCAACTGCCGCATGATGACACCCAAGATAATCTGCTCCATGAGCTTCCCTGGCACTGATGTTAAACTAACAGGCCTATAGTTCCCCGGGTCTACCCTCCGGCCCTTCTTGTAGATGGGCGTCACGTTTGCTAGCCACCAGTCAAGTGGGACCTCGCCTGATAGCCAGGACTGCCGATAAATGATGGAAAGCGGCTTGGGCAGCTCCTCCGCCAGTTCTCTAAGTACCCTTGGGTGGATCCCATCTGGCCCCATCAACTTGCGTACATCCAAAGGCTGTGGCAGGTCGCCAACCATTTCCTCGTGGATTGTGGGGGCGACATTCTGCTCCTCATCCCCTTCCACCAGCTCAGGGTACTGGGCGTCCAGAGAACAACTGGTTTTGCTGCTAAAGACTGAGGCAAAGAAGGTGTTAAGCACCTCAGCTTTTTCCTCATCTCTGGTTACTAAGTTTCCCCCCACATCCAGTAAAGGGTGGAGATTCTCCTTAGTCCTCCTTTTTGTGTTGATGTATTTATAAAAACATTTTTTGTTGTCCTTAACAGCAGTGGCCAGATTGAGCTCCAGATGAGCTTTGGCCTTTCTGATTTTGTCCCTGCACTGCCTCGCAGCATCCTTGTAGTCCCCCTGAGTGGCCCGCCCTCTTTTCCAAAGATTATAAACTCTCTTTATTCTCCTAAGCTCAAGCCACAGCTCTCTGCTCAGCCAGGCTGGTCTTCTTCCACGCCAGCTCATCTTTGGGCACGTGGGGACAGACCACTCCTGAGCCATTAAGATTTCTTTCTTGAAGAGCGCCCAGCCTTCCTGGGCTCCTCTGTCTTTCAGAACCGCTTCCCAAGGGACTCTACCAACCAGTGTCTTGAACAGCTCAAAGTCAGCCCTCCGGAAGTCCAATACAGCGGTTTCACTGATCCCCTTCCTGACTTCGAGAACTCTACCATTTTGTGGTCACTCTGCTCAAGACAGCCCCCGACCACCACATCTCCCACCAGTCCTTCTCTGTTAGTGAACAGAAGGTCTAGCGGGGCACCTCCCCTGGTAGGCTCGCCAACCAGCTGCATCAGGAAGTTATCTTCCACGCTCTCCAGAAACCTCCTGGACTGCTTTCTCTGGGCTGTGTTGTGTTTCCAGGATATGTCTGGGAAGGTAAAGTCCCCCACAAGAACAAGTGCTGATGATTTCGCAACTTCTGCCAGCTGCCTGTAGAACTCCTCATCCGTCCCCTCATCCTGGTTTGGTAGTCTATAACAGACCCCCACCAGGATGCTTCCCTTGTTGGCCTTTCCACTGATCCTAACCCACAGCGATTCAACCTTATCATTCCCAACCTCAAGTTCGATGACATCAAAACACTCTCTAATATAGAGAGCCTCTCCACCACACCTTCAGTGCTGCCTGTCCCTTCTGAAGAACCTATAGCCAGACATTGCAGCACTCCAGTCATGAGAGTGGTCCCACCACATTTCCATGATGGCAACCAAGTCACAGCCTGCCTGCTGCACAATGGCTTCCAGCTCCTCCTGCTTGTTGCCCATGCTGCGTGCATTAGTGTAGATGCACTTCAGTTGAGCCTTAGCCTTCTCCCCCAGCCTTGCCACTGTTCCCCCTGGCACACCTCCAACAGGCTTTGTTTCATCCCCGTCCCCCTTCTTACCTAGTTTAAAGCCCTCTCATTGAGCCCTGCCAGATCCTGGGCCAGGATCCGTTTTCCCCTTGCGGACAGTTGGGACCCATCTGCGGCCATCAGGCCAGGTGCCGAGTAGAGTGCCCCGTGGTCAAAGAACCCAAAACTTCTGTGTTGGCACCAGCCTCTGAGCCACGTGTTTATCAGGTGGGCTTTTCGTGTCCTCTCTGAACCATTCCCTGCCACTGTAGGAATGGACAAAAACACCACCTGTACTCCCGCTCCGTCCACTAACCGTCCCAGCCCCCTGAATTCCCGTTTGATAGCTTTCAGGCTTCTCTCATCAGTGGTATCACTGCCAGCCTGGACTATCAGTAGCGGGTAGTAATCAGAGGGGCGAACCAGGTTGGGAAGCTTTCTGGCGACATCCCTGACCCTGGCCCCAGGGAGGCAGCAGACTTCCCTACGGGTAGGGTCAGGCTGACAGATAGGGCCCTCCATTCCTCTGAGAAGGGAGTCGCCCACCACGATCACCCTTCTCTCCTTCTTGGTGGGAGCAGTCTTGAGGCGTGGAGCAGACTTCCTCGCCCTAGGCTTCCTGGTTAACTTTTCTTTCACACCCTCATCCACCGCTCTCTCGAGCTCTAGGGCCTCAAACCTGTTGCATAAGGGCACCTGGGAAGGTGGGGCAGGCGGTGGGGGGAGTTTCCTGCAACACTGAGCTGGGACCTGTCTCCACTCTTCCTCCACTCCTGGATCCCCTCCCTCTGCCCGATAGAGACCAGGCAGGGGGTCCACCCCCATTAGGGGAGTCTCACTCCGGTGCCTCTCCTTCAGGCCTTGCAGGGAGTTGCTCCACCAGTCTATCTCCCGCTCGCACTCCCTGATGGCCCTCAACCTCTCCACCTCCTCCTTGAGCTCTGCCACCAGGCGGACCAGGTCATCCACCTGCTCGCACCTCACACACACAGTATCTCCACCTCCCTCCGATGGCAGCAGCAGGCTCTGGCACTCCCTGCATCCAGAGACCTGCACTGCCGAATTTCTGAGCGGGCTCAGCTCCACTTCAGCTCCATTGCAAGTTGCATTTTGATAAAACAAGGTCTTTAATAGAGGGCATCATATTAAAATGGACAGACCTTTTTGAACTTCCTCCAGGAAATTACCACATCAGAAAGAAATCAGGAATTATATAAAGCATTTGTAGTAAAATACTCTAATTCTTCTTATGCTTCCAAAATGGCTTTCTTCCCATTTTCTTTTCTTCTTGATATAAGCATAAGTAGAAATTCTTGAGATATAATCAGCTCACTGGCAGTGGTTGGCAAAATAATAATAATAATCTATTGGTCTGTGGAGAAATGGCTACTTACTTGATGAGGGGTATTGTTGATTTCATCTCATAAAAAGCATACTAAGAAATTAAATGAACCCGCTCCACCACCTCACTTATTTCTGTCATTTGCAAAGAAACACAGTAGCTTTTGCTATTTTTATGCTGTTATTCTCATGTCAATATCATTTAGCTCACACAGCTGGAGGTATTTTCTCACAAAACAGTTATCACTTTCTAGTTTAAAGCTATCCTGCTTAGTCTTCTGGTATTTCTGTATCATAGAATCATAAAATGGTTTGGGTTTGAAGGGACATTAAAGATCACCTAATTCCACTCCTTCTGCCATAGGCAAGGAAACTTCCCTCTAGACCAGGTTGCTCAAAACCCCATTCAGCCTGGCCTTGAACACTTCCATGGAGTTCACAGCTTCTCTGGACAATCTGTTCCAGTGCCTCACCACCTTCACACCTATTTCTGCTATTCTCCATGCTACTAGGTTAATATTATATTATTGGGAAAACAAAACAAAACAACAACAAAAAAAATGTGAGGCCAAAACAACAATTGGATTGCAGATCTTTCTTGATTAAAAATAAATTAATATATTCTGGTGTATTTACTGATTTATTGATGCTATCTGTGTAACAATTCACAAATACTACTATAAATCTTTTTTTTTTTTTTTTTCTGTAAAAGAAATTATTTTTCTGCTTCTACAATGACATTCAGTTGACATATAAAAGACTTTAAAATTATAAATTTAAAATATAACTATTATTGACCTTATGAAAATATTTTTTTTTCTATCATCTGTTGCATGTTATTAGAACTTACAAATGCATATGTAAAGAAAGACACATTTTTGTTAGAATGTCTCACAGCACATTCTCTAGTCTCTAGAATACTGGAAATATTTGTAACATATAAATTTACTCAAATTGATTAGATTTTAACAATTCCAATGGCAGGAGATAACATCAGCAGATAATGCATTTTTAGTTGAATGTTTCTCTTGAGTGGTTCCATACCAGGATATTTCTGCCACAGTTCTCTCTTCTCAACATGGGTAACATTCACATCTCATTGAAACAATTTGTTTAAATGCATATTTGGTTACCTGTTTTTCTCCACTCTGTAGTTAAAATAGAAACAGAACTATCAAATCTTATATCTTATCTTTTTTTTTTTTTTTTTT
>NW_023303505.1:4397-11738 GCF_011077185.1 Oxyura jamaicensis | reverse complement strand
AAAAAAAAAAAAAAAAAAGAATAATAACACTGTGTTTTATGGTTTTAGACTAGACTATAATACTAGATTAGATACTGGGAACTGGAACACTGCAGAACACCTTGAAGGCAATGTAAGAAAATACAAAATCAGGGAATGTTCTGTTCACCTGTCCTCTCTTAATACTTCCATTTTATATTCAACAGACTTTATTTTTAATAAATAAATAAATATCATATTGTATAATTTAGGCATGGAAGAGTAAGAAAAGTATGGACTTCTATTGAAGAAAAGTGGTGCTAATAAAAGGTGGATTTTCTTTCTTCACAGGCAGAAATCAAAGATATTTAATTATCATTTATTCTGCAGATGTAAGTCTTTCTGCTTTCCTTTTAGGTTTCTCAGGGAAAGCATCTCCTCATTTTTCATCCACTGAAATTAATATTGCTGAAGAATAATCAGCTTTTTTTTTTTTTTTTTTTTTTTTTTTTTTTTCCTCTTCTATTAGTTAGGATGCTGAACCTTATTTGTTTAGTCTTTCTAGTAAATGAAAGTCTTTCTGTCTACTTTTCTGTCTACTAAATGAGTCTTTCATTTTTATATGAATTAGTTTTGAAAAGCAGAATATTGATATTACTGGGGCAGAATTTTCAGTATTATCCCAAGCCCAGGACTAATATTACTTTTAAGTTGTTAACCCAACAATAGTGTTTCTACTCAAGTTTGTTTAGAAAATAAGAAATAAAAATAGAAGTTGCTTGAGTTGAATGATAATTAACAAGCTGTTGTTTAGGAATAAAATGTTAATACTTATATGTCTGCAAGGCCTTTGTGACAAAATCTGTGTTGTAAGAACATAGTTGACTAAGTATAGAGATTATTTCTTTCTTTTTACTGAAGGGGGAAATATGTCAATGAAACATTACATAAGGCACAAGAATATGAATGTGAACACTGATTAACTGAACTTCAGTCTGATTTGCTGTATTTTTTTATTACTCTATATGATGACAGTATTAATGATTGGAGATCACGTAAACTTCGTGATTCAGGTTCATATGCCAAAACAATCAAAATTAAAAGGTTTTTGATATTTCCTTGTTGAAGTATTTTGCCACTACTCTATATGATGGTAATATTAATGATCTGATATAGAATTTTACCCATGTTTCTTTATTTTCATATGTTAAGACAATTAACACTAAATGAACAAGAAATTTTATTCAGGCAAATACATCCCAAATACTAGATTCTAAGGTGTAATTTTAAGGTCTTGCATATTAGAAACAATATCTACAGTTCCATGCACTTCTGTTTCATTTAGTAAGGTGCACTGAGCCTGAGAGTTTGGAAGATGAAGTGTGGAACCTATATAACTTCCACTGACATTTACTTCTGCATGCAGCTCCACTGAAATAATGAAATACATTTTTCAACATGGAAAGGAATGCAAACTGTCTTTATTCTTCTGTCTTAATAATATGTAATAAAGAAAAAAAAATGAATTAATTCATATCTTTTTTTTTTTTTTTTTTTCCTTATTCTGGTATCGTATTCAGAATTTTATTTTTATTTTTATTTTTATTTTTTGAGTGGTAATACTTGGGCCTTTATTTATGGATTCATACTCTGGAATAATGACACCAAGATTTGGTCTTTTGATAGTAGATTTTTGTTGTTGTTGTTTGTTTGTTTGTTTCCATTTAGTAATATGAATGCTACTATGTTATGCCCATATATGGCTAGCAATTCAGATTATGTTTAGTCCTGGCCCAGAGAAACTCTTGATGCAAATAAAGCAAAATAATACCATTTGCCTTTCTTAAAATTTGTTTCACAATTTAAATAGCGACACTGAGTATTTTTTTTCTTGTAAAATAGATCCTTCATAGAACAACAACAAAAAAAAAAGTTGCATAACATTAAAAAAAGAACAGTTTAACTTTTATAGTAGTCATCTGTTTACTATTCATAAGGCTGTTTCTTTACATGTTTCAGGTCTTCTTCAACACTCACTCTTCCAGTCTGGTATAATCTTAACATATTTTACAAGCCCATTTTAAGTAGTTATGGACATATATATAAAAAAAAAAAAAAAAAAAAAAAAAAAAAAGCTAACTGAAAGCACAGGAATACCCATACTATTTAATACAATTTTCTCTTTCCTTAAACAGCATTGCACAAAAACAAACAAACAACAACGAAGCAATATGACAAACAGCTGTCAAGCCTGGTGAAAAAGCTGGGCTCTATAAAAAACTTGTCTCACTGAAAGTGGAGCAAATAAAGCCCTCAGCTAAGTTAACTTGTGGGGAAAAAAAAAAAAAAAAAAAAAAGTATTTTTACTTTAGAAAATCAGAATGAAATCAAAATGAAACTTTATTTTTTAGGAGTGATAAGACTGGTATTTAGTTTTGTTTTCCTGTTTGTTTTTCTGTTTTTGTTAGTAAAATTATCTTTAGAAGATTTTAATCCTCATTTACTTAACTGAATTAAAACACACACACAAAAACAACAACTGTGGAGGGGTTTTGTTTGTTTGTTTTGAAGCTTATTTCTGATTAACATTGGCAAAGGAAAATCTTCCATGATATTGATTAGAGGAGCTGAAAGGAGTTGTAGACAACATTAATGTTGGAAGTGTAGCAAACAATCCCCCAAACATTATTTTTTATTAATAGAATTCCTGTTTATGCTAGTTATATAGTATATAAGACATATGCTGCAATGAAGGCTACTCTGATAATGGTGGTACTACAAAAATAGAAAGATCTCATTAATAATAGCCCCACTACCATGAAGTTTAGCACAGTTCTGTAGGAATTAATTTTTACACAGTCAAAATATCTTTAAATTTTGTGTGGCTTTTGGTATGGTGATATACTATGGTGCACCAGCATTGCATGTTGATGCAGGGGTTTTGTCCTTTAAAATATAAATTGCTAAATGATTATGGCTGTAAAATAATAATTTTTTCTCCTTGCTCCAAAGAACTGCATTTTAATTTTATAGCTTTGCTTTTTTTAGTGTGTGAAGAAGTATGATGGAAAAGTTTCAGAAAAAATAAATATTTTGTAGAGCTCAGAAAATCACCACAAGCTGATGTGATGCTAGGAATACTTAGTATAGGAATATCAGTATTCATTATCTTTACAGATAAGTATACTCCCTAAATACTGTGCTATGGCTACATGCAGTGCTCTGCATTGACCTACCCTTTCACTTAAATTTTCTTTTGGGATTAGAATCTGTACTTCAAGTAGGCTGGCTTTTCTAGCAGTCTTGGGACCTCATTTCCAGGGAAGACAAAGACTCTCAAATGCACTTGAAATTCACTGCAGAATGGAAGAACAAAAGAGACTCAGATCTTTACATCGGTCAACACATCCCTCTTTTATTATACACTTTGCAGAAAGATATTCCCACGTCTTTTTTTTTTTTTTTTTTTTTTTTTTTTTCCCTAATGCATTACATAACTTTTATCTTCATCCTAAGGGATAACTTTGACAGGTAAAGGTGGAGTGATGAAAATGGCTGTTCCTTGGTACAGTTTAGCAGTACATTCAGCATGAACATAATAATTTAGAAGGAGGGAAGAGTATGAGAGTTCTCAAAATGTGTGGATACATAGCTATTGTAGTAGTAATATTTATTCTGAATAGCTTTCAGAACACAATCTTAACTGTGCAGTTATAATGACAGCACAAGCTTCCATTTGTTACTGAAGAAAGATAGAGTTAGTGATGATTAAATCTTTAATTAAATGTACTTTATGAAAAAAATAACTTTTTTTTTTTTTTTTAAAAAAAAGGTTATTTACCTAAGAAATTTAAAATAACAAAGGGTGACCTGCTACATTTTAAAAAGAACATAAAGAATCTATCTGTGGTACTGTAACAGAAGAAATATTTCTGGTGCTGTATAGAAGTAGCATATTGTATCTCCTCAGCATTATTGTCTCTCTGCAGTTCTCATGTCACTTTTGGGGACCTAAGCCATTTCTCACTTACTTAAAGAACATATAGACTTCAGTAAGTACACAGTTCCTTTCTAGAATAAAATATAGGAAATGTATTCAGGAAACAATCTTGCCTAACTATGTACCTTATTGTTTAGTTTCAAGCTCCATTTTAAATAAATAAATAAAACCAAACACCAATTGGTTTCATTCTTTGAGACACTCATTTCTTCCTCTATGCCATCATTTGGAAAAGAACATGTTTAACAAGGCTATTTACATGTCAGTGTTCAGATCATAAATAAATCAGATTACTTCTAATTCAATATTCAGATGATAAAATACAGATTACTTCTAATTTCAAAGTCATAATGCTAGGAATTCTTTCTGTAGTCTTACTGTTATTTCCCTGACCTGCCCTATGGAGTGCTCTTAGGGAAAAATACATATCTCTTGAATTTTAGCAAGAGAAGGGAAGAAGCAAAACCTTATTATAATCCTGCAAAATCTCAGTTTTTAAAAGTTTTTTTTTTTTTTTTTTAATTTTATTTTATTTTTTATTTTTATTTTTTAAGTTACAAATCCCTTTCTTCACATAGAGGCATGCAATCCTCTTAGATTGATAAATCTGTGTAACTATTACTTTTGGGAGCTATTGCATGCCAAATGTTAAAAACACCATTTCTTGTCCAGCATCCTACTGAATGTAATGAGTTTTAAAATGTCACATGAGTAAAGAAGTAGGGCAGGGAAGTCTGAAAATATGTTATAGTCTCTGAGAGGCAGGCTTGCTTATATCCTGGGTACATTTATAACAGTCCCAGAAAATCCATGGTAGAAGTAAGATACTATTTAATAGTACAATAAAGATATTTAACTCAAGTAATGTGTGATGCCACTGGGGAAAATAAATAAATAAATAAATCGTGTTAGTTACACATTTAGAAGACACACCTGAAAGTTACTGGGAACAGATACATATTTTCTGTGGAGTAAAGCAGTCTGCTCTCCTTTTTTGAAGATATGTAAATATAATTTTAGGTCAGATTCAAAAGCTTTTTTTCCGTTCTCATGTCATTCAGTCTTTTTTTTCCTAAGGGATGTTATGTCCAAGTAAACTCCTAAATAAATTGTTTAAAGCTAGTAGTGAAAACACCTATGAGGAATATCACAGCTTCTAAGTTTACTTTGGTAAGTTTTATGAGTTGCACTGTACCCTGACAAAAACTTTTTTCTCTGAGACCATAAGTCTACAAAATAAGAAAAAGGGAACCTACATACATTGACATACACTGAGAAACCCAAGTAGAAATAACTCAGTGTGGGGGCTCACATCTGTACCCATTGCCAGTTTTCCATTGTGAGCAGATAGATGGCCAACACTTCTGTTTTTCTGTGAATATGGCTACATGGACACTGTGTAAAAAGTATAGTGATTCTTGTGTCCACAAATATAAGGTATTAATAGTGACTGAAAAGTAATTGTTATGATAATATGACACTATTTACAAAACCTGCAACTTCAATTAAATTAATTAGTAGGGGATGACTATACTAATGAAGCACATGGGTTTCATCAGCAGCTATGTCATTTACCATGTCTTACTGCTGATGTGCTGTGAATTATTGGGAATGGACAGGAAAGTATTAATTTTGCACTGACAGATCTTTACCTTACCTTGTTGTTGCAGTGAGAAAATTCAGTGTGATTAGAGAAATATAATAATAATAATAAAAGCATTATTTCTACAAAGAAAACCTAACATCTTCTGCCTTAGTTTTTTTCTGAGCAGAACCTCCTATCCTCCATTTTCCAGAAGGAAATTGCTTTTAGGATCATTTACCCAACAATTAACCACAAGTCATTTGTAAACTGAATTCAGATGAGGTTGCGTAATTCATGAGTCTCTACAAATACTTGTGTTGGTAAATAAAACCATAGACTCAGTATTCCAGAAAAGAGAAGAAATATGATACCTGCAGTCTCCTGGATGACTGGAAAATGAGCCAACACTGACAAAAATGTGCACTTTTCATTCTTTTATCTCAAACATTGGAAAAATCCAGCCAATAATATCTGAAAACTGCTTAGTCTTTTAACAAAAAAAAAAAAAAAAAAAAAAAAGAGCTTATGAAGTTCATTCTCCCAGAAGTTTTGAAGAAAATTCTTCTGTAATTCCAGTATTACAATAAGCCATTTATTCTAAACACAACAGGAAAAAGAGTATCTATCACTTGGATATTTTTGAACTGTCTCCCATAATACATTCCTGATAAATGAACCATTTCAGGGCCAACCTAAAATGGGGAAAGAGCACTACCAGTGAAAGCATTATTGTCCTTTTACTACCTTTAATCTCAAAGAGCAGATGCACAGATAGCCTTTGTTGCTTGGGAAGAAAAGTTTCTTTTTCACTGTGTTCAGTTCATTTGCTTTGAATAGCACCAATACACACTTGTTCTCTGAGTTTTTCATCAAAGCACTTATCAAAGTGAAGAGGCATTGAGCTTCTGTTCCTTTAGCATTTCACCCATATTGAGTCACCACCTAAATAATGCAGTTTTGTTTTAGCTCTCATTTATAACCGTATTTGGTAATGGATCATGCTGTCAAAATGCAACATTTTAGATCCACATTTTTATCACTAGAGAGATGCTAAAGAGTGGTTAAGTCAGTAAGTGAGATATTAACAATAAAATTTAAAAAGCCTTTTATTCAGAAAGGTAACATTTATAATTGATTTGGAATCACTTATGAATTTTAGCAACTGGGTTTGAAATTTGAGTGGTCAAAGTGGAAGCAGAAAATAGTTATGTGAGACTGTTTACCAGAAAAAGGGACTTCAGCCACTGAAAACAAACAAACAAACAAAAAAATCAACATGAAGACTAATCACATTTCATTCTTAGTGAGTCTTGGGTTAGTACAGAAAACATTCCTTCATCAAAGCAACCTTCCAGATCTTTAGATGCACAAACTTGAAGGAGCACAAAAATGCCCTACTTGACAATAATACCAACCTCCACCTACACTTCAATTGATACATTTCAAAATTGCATTAGTTCATTAGGAAACACATAAGAATTACAAAGAATTTTAGAAGATAAAAGACATTTTTTTGAATAAGGTGAGGAACTCATGAATGTTGTCCAATTACATATCATCATGCTTCCCTATTAATATAATAGCTAGTCATGACATGGAAGCCAGAGTCATGTGTGTGTTGAAATTAAAATGTTTGAGGAACATTGTTTGTCTCTGAACAAAAGATAGGATAACATAGGTTAGGGTAATTTTTTCAAACAGAAATAGAATATATGTCACACAAACCAACTAAGTATTTATTTTTCACACTTCCTCTTCCCCACCTCCCTCTCCCCCAACTCCCCCCTCCCAAAAAAAA
>NW_023303505.1:0-4297 GCF_011077185.1 Oxyura jamaicensis | reverse complement strand
ATCACCACTAACAACTGCTAAGAAATAAAAGTTTGACACATTTTTAGGTGTCCTAACTTTAAAGTCAAATGAAAAAAAAACACTATAATGAAAAAAGAAGAAGACCTTATTACACGGGTATGAACTACTAATAGATAGAGCATACATTTCTGATATATTTGAAATGTTTCCAGTAACATTTCAAAACAAAACAATCAGTGTAAATGTTTGAAGCAAGTAATTTTTAATGTCATAAATGTAAAATGCTGTAAATATGATTGCTGCACATATTCATGCATAGAGTTTTCTAATTACATATGCAAACATTTGCTTAAGAAGTAATTCAGTAAATAGCACAGTGAAAATGATTCCAAACATTTTTAAATGATACATTTATATCCTGAAATCTAGAGTGAACTGTTTAAACACAAATATCAACAACTTTTTCTATTTAAAATTTTAATTTTAAATTATAATGTGTTTAAAAATAATATTAATGTATTCAAATTTTGTTAGGCTTATGATAAAGTTGGGTGTTTCTTCATGACCTCAAAACTTGCTGAATTTTTTTTTTTTTTTTTTTTTTTACAAATAATAATAATAATAACTTTTTGTCATGTTTTCTTAGCAGATAGCAGCTGCTCTCTTCTTCAGGGATGGAACTTGCAGAAATGAAAGCTTTTACAGAACTAGTACAAGCTGTGTACCACCTGTAGAACTATAGGCATCATATCAGGGTGACTGTTTTCCCTGAACAGGCTATCATCATCAAAAAAGGAAGATCCTCACTCTAGCTGCATTTTTCCTTCCCACATCTGAAAAAATAGTTCCTACACTGGTAGGAACAATGTAGTGCTCCATACATGGGATAAGCAGCAGCAGATTTGGGCATCAGCATTTGGAGGGTAATTCTCAAAGCAGTATTTAAAAAGATGACACTAATAATCAAATGCTAGAACACCACCTTCCAGAAGACCTCAGAGGGTTGCCATTACCTTTTGAGCCAATAAATAATTTAAACCAACACATCCAGATAACTGTCCAGTGAATCTTGACAAAACCTTCTTGTTTAAAACCCTACAAAGCCTTTTCAAGTACACCTCTGTCAGTGCAGCCATGCAAATACTTAAAGGTACGATCAAAACACTCTATCAAGTTCCCTAGATTATATTTTTAAAAAATAGTGTTTGGTTTGGTTTTGTTTGGTTTTTGATATTTTTTTTTTTTTTCAACTAGTGGAATGATTATTAAAGGGGCTTTATTTTTTTGTTTTAAATTCTCTTCACTGTTTTAATATTCCTCAATTTATGGATAGTAATAACTGGATCTCTGCAACAGGCATCTCTTTACTTCTGTTCCACATTCCCACTAATTACCTATTTTATTTATGACATTGAAAACTTCTACTTTACTGACTATCCACTTCAGTCTTCTGGAGTCTTTGCATCCTTGTATAGTTAGCCCAATATTGTCATTCTGTAAGCATAGCTTAGTTTAAGTAGTTCTGAAATTAGTATTTCTCATGTCCTAGCTTACCAAGTGATCCAGATCTTCCTGAAGCAATGACCGGCACACTTTATTATTTAACCAGTTCTACAACCTTTTTCATATTTAAAAATATTTTCTAGAACATTTTCTTTAAGGTCATTGATGAAAGTCTTAAAATAATATTAGGTCAGAAATCCATTCCTGCTTAACCTCTCTCAAATGGCATCCAGTCATGTTGCCTTCAAGACTTATTTGTATTAATTCAGCAGTTATTTGTGAAAATATTCTATGCTAAATTTAGACACAATGTAAAACCTTTAAAACTATATGTAACTTTTTACATTGAAATAAGCTTAATATTTTTTAGGGTATGATTATAAGACTAACAGTACATATACCAGGTTCTGGAAGTCATATTGTTTAAATAGGCACCTACATTTAGTTATGTTTTAATTCCCCAAGGCAGTTGGCAGGGCTTATTTTTACAACAGAAAGTATATCAGACTGGTAGTCTTTTTTCCTGCCTACGTGCACTCATGACTAAAACACATTTGCAGGGAAGCCATCCTCAAACTAAGAAAAGTCTCCCTCAGCACTATCACTGAGCACATAAAGAATGTTTTGTACCTTGTGTTTGGGTAGTTGTGTGTGAGAGCTAGGGGCTGGAACATAGAGAGTGAGCTCCTTGTTTATTGAAGACTCTAGACTTCAGCCTCTTACCGTACAGAGGTATGTAATCACAGATCAGCACAGCACACTGCTATCCAATAGGATTTTCAATAGGGTAAAGAAGAATTAAAGAAATATTGGACCGCAACTTATAATGACAGATTCTTGTCACACATTTTCTTAGTGTGAATTTTATCTTGTTGCCAGGTAGAAAGACTTCACAGACAATAAGAATGAGAATCCTCATTAAATATGTGTTGATTCTTTGACTGCATTTCCTGAAGTAGCTGTCTTAGTTCATAAAACATTTCTTCTGAAGTGTTGAATAACTTGTTTCCTCTTTTATTCACTGGAGACTCTGCAGATACACACCTTTTTAAAAATATAATTTAAAATCAATGATGTTTTCAGCAAGATGATATCACAAGTCACATACAAAGCAAGCTACACTTCTGACCCTTTTCAGTGCACCCTTGAATTCCCTAGCCTATATTTGCCTCTTGAGCCTCCCCTCAAGAGGCAAACCCTTCCTACAGCCTCAAGGGTACATTATACTCTTATAACAGGGCCAGTCTGTATAGGCAGAAAAAAAAAAAAAAAAAAAAAAGTGCTTACAAAAAGCACTGGTGAATGGATTTCAATCTCATGGAAGAGCCTGTCTAAGTTGTCCCGCCTGGCATATTCAACAACATGATGGAGGGCTTTCTGCACTTTAGAAAGGATAGGATTAGAACAGGAAGAAGTTATTTAAAACTGATTCACCTGAAATTAAGATTGACAGTATTAAGACACTACAAGAACACATCACCTCCCACTGCTTCAGACACAGCTTGAAGCATTTACTCAAACAATACCAGGCAGACTCCTCAGCAGATCAATTCAAACTTAAAGAGATATGCCAGCAACACAACTGGATTACAACATCACAGAGAAAGAGAGGGGACACTGGTCTGGTACAAGAGAATATGTGGTGACAGTGCTTTTTATTCCATATGATGATTGAATTCAACAATCAAATGCAAGAAGCAGTGGTATGTATCTCTGTGCTTTGCTTCCAGATATGTATATGATAATATTCCTTATACAAATACTCACTGTGTGTCCACATGGCCTTGATGGCAAGTTGTGTGTGGAGTTAAAAAAAAAAAAAAAAAAAAAAAAGTTAAAAAAAATAGGCCAACTTTCTAAATAGATGAGCTCTGATTATCCTGGAAGAGCAAAACTTGTCATAGATGTAAAACACAAAAGAACACATTAGGATAGCCCCTTCTTGTGCACATAAGTACTTCTAGGATTATAGGTTAGTTGCCATCTCTCTGCTCCCCTCAGATATAATCCTGTGTGCCCCCCCAGAATGAGTAGCTGTTACATTTTCATAATTCAAATAACTTTTTAAAGGAATTCCTCTCTATTACTTGTCAGGCAATCATGCTTATCTGAGGTGTCTTCAAGCAGTGCTTGTAATGGGAGCACCAAGGGCTAGGCACATATCACAGAATCACAGAATCACAGAATAGTCTAGGTTGGAAGAGACCTCCAAGATCACCGAGTCCAACCTCTGACCTAACGCTAACCAATCTTCCACTAAACCATATCCCTAAGCTCTACATCTAAATGTCTTTTAAAGACCTCCAGGAATGGGGACTCAACCACTTCCCTGGGCAGCCTATTCCCTATTCCAGTGACTAACAACCCGTTCAGTAAAGAAGTTCTTCCTAATATCCAACCTAAACCTCCCCTGGCGCAATTTTAGCCCATTCCCCCTCATCCTGTCACCAGGCACATGGGAGAATAGACCAACCACCACCTCGCTACAGCCTCCTTTCAGGTACCTGTAGAGTGCAATAAGATCACCCCTGAGCCTCCTCTTCTCCAGGCTAAACAGTCCCAGCTCCCTCAGCCGCTCCTCGTAAGCCTTGTCCTCCAGACCCTTCACCAGCTTCGTAGCCCTTCTCTGGACTCGCTCAAGCACCTCCATGACCTTCTTGTAGTGAGGGGCCCAAAACTGAACGCAATACTTGAGGTGCGGCCTCACCAGAGCCGAGTACAGGGGGACAATCACTTCCCTGGACCTGCTGGCCACGCTGTTTCTTATGCGAGCCAGGATGCTGCTGGCCTTCTTGGCCACCTGAGCACACTGCTGGCTCATATTCAGCCGACT
>NW_023303504.1:0-14500 GCF_011077185.1 Oxyura jamaicensis | reverse complement strand
TCAGGAATGCTTTTGCTTGCTTTGACGAAGAAGCAACAGGTATGTGGGTAAAATAACAGTGTATGTGTATTGCTCTTATTTTTGTAACCATAAATAATTCTATTCGTGGAAGTAGTGATGAATGTTAACTCCGAAAATTCTGATTTCTGCAAGATAAAAATTATGCTGTATTTCATCAGCAGCTGAAAATAGCGTGTGTTTAAAAAAAATGAAAAATTTAATGCCAGACTTCTAGCTCTTCATTTGTTTTTTCAAGGCAGGAGAAGAGAACAAGATACTGACTGGGAGCCATGGTCTTATTTTTTTCCTAACTTTAAATTCAGTGTAGGGGCAACTTATGTAAGGGGAATCCTCCTTGTTTACAAAGCTGGTGTGCTTTTATGAAGATCTCTCTTCCTAGCAACATGTTCAGCTGCCCTTAAAGGAGAAGAAAATTTATACAAGAAAAAAACTGGTAATTAGATTGCTGATAGAAGAAAGGAATTACAGGTTATTTAAGGCTGTTTAATAAAACAGTGGTAAAAATGTATTCTTTCTAACCAGACTGGTAAATGTGAGTTTGGCCAATGATTTAAGATGAATTTCAAGTCTTTAAAATATTCCAAACTTTCCAGTGCCTCATGCAGATGTTGAGCATTGATAGTAAAGTTCCATTTTAAGTGATTTATTTCATTAGGAATGTTCAAGACAAATGGATCCCTTTTTTAAAAGGCTCTCGGTGCTACTGGGAGTTCAGTCCTATTATGAAGAAGATAGCATATGGACACTGATAAACTTCTTACAAAGGCAGGTCACACAATGACCTTTACTCGAAGTAGCAAGACCATGCAAATTAATTAAGAGGCTTGACTTGATCGATTGCTTGTAATTATTTGTATGTTATGGTAATAGGCTTTTTCATGTGCCAAAAAAAAGATTAGCTCTTTTTTATTTGAAAAAATAATTAAAATTATTGTCCAGCAGTTAGCAGATAAATGTAAAAGGTTTTTTCTTGTCCCCTCACAATGCACTGCAGGGTTTATTCAAGAGGACTACCTGCGAGAGCTGCTGACGACAATGGGAGACAGGTTCACAGACGAGGAGGTAGATGAGCTCTACAGAGAGGCACCGATCGACAAGAAGGGGAATTTCAACTACATTGAGTTCACGCGCATCCTTAAACACGGAGCAAAAGACAAGGATGACTGAGCAAATCTTTGGATGCCTGCAGATTATTTCTACTTTACACTTATGTTTATTTTTGAGGGTTTTTGAGGGTAGAAGTTGTTGCATGCATTTAGCTTTACAGCTTTTGCCTTTCTCAATGTATTTATCTATTCCAGGCCATTTAGGCACATCTGCACCTGTGTAATCAGACTGGAAGTGGGGAACATATTGAGGAAAAGCATATGGGGACAAAGATCAGTGAACTTTAAAGTCCATGAAAATAATCTCAATGTTTCTGGTTTAGCTGGATTTTTACACTTTTTGTAACAAATGCCATTTTGAAATAAAGTTTGCTATATAGATTAAAATATCTCATTCTTTTGTGGAGAGAGGAATTTCTACTACGCATTTACAAATGCAGGTCTTAATCATATTTTATTTGCAGTTGCAAATCAAGCTCAAACACATTTTCATAATGTATTGTTCTCTGTAGCATAATTATGAAATGCTCCTAGCAGTACATGCTGGTGTCTTTAAAAATGAAGCTGTATAAATCTGTTATAACAGTTTTTCCAAGTGGAATATAACTGGTATAAATAGTTAGCCCAAGAAATCTTCAGGGAAGACTTAGAATTGCCTAATTGCCAGCAGGGAGCATTTATGATTCTTGCCTAGAGGCAGTTATTTTGCCTAGTTTTTATTTCCTTTTTCTATTGATAGTTTTTCAGCAATATTTTTATATCAATGTTTGTGTTCCCAAGTTTGCATTCCTTAGTTTGCATTCCTGTTTTTTTATACTGGCAATAAGTGGGAATTGGGCATACTTTTTCCTTCTGTTGAAGGAAGCTCGTGCAAAGGCATCTATGGGGTAAAAATGTCTGTGCTGGCGGTGATTAATAGCGATACTTGTCCAGAAAACCTCCATAAATTTTGTTCTGCAGCTAATGGCATTTGCATGGGAGAATGTCAGCAAAAAAGTTCTTAGAATTAACTTTGTAAACCCTATGTGTGGTAAAACCACTCTCACTACTTAAATGATCATATGTTTTATTCATCTACCTGATATTGATTAAATGTCTTTTGCACAAACAAAATTCATTCATACAAAAACAGCTGTGTTGATGCTGTTCTCTTGAATAACAAGAGAAAGTTCATACTCAGTTCTCAGAATGACTACATCCTTCCATATTTCTCCTGCCCTTAGCTCCTACAAGCTAAGCTCCTACAAGCTAAAAAAGCATAAGAGGAATCCATCTTGCCTACATAACAAACTTACCTGTTCAAGAGATGACCTGTTAACCAGAAACCCTGCCCTGAGCTATTTCACGAGACCCAAAAGAATAGGAATCTTACTTTACCTAAAAGGTGTGAGAAGATTGGGCCAATATGAAATGCCCCAGGATGCAAATACTCTACAAAAAAAATAGTGTTTGTCTAACTTCCCGTGTAGAGTCATGGATGACTTGGTTTCTTAATCTTGCCTGTGTTCACATGTTCTGTCTTTAGCTTTATAAATCAGATGATTTTACACACAATAAGCATACTTTGTTCATTCCTTGTTGGTTTCGTTTACTTCTGGGCTTAATTAAAATTGCTTTTCACCATTACTTTCCTATTTTTGTTTTGTCTCAATTTTTCTTCCTTTTTTCCCTCCTACCCAGACTGTGGTCTTCACTGTAGTACTTCAGACTGCCCAACCTCTTCCTATTCTCAGAAGATTGCTTTTAAACTCTCTCTGTGCTCCTGAGTATGGTCACTGTGGTAGTCTTTCCTTGGAATACCTGACAGATGACTTTAAGAAGGCAGTTCATGTCAAAATTTTCACCTACAACACCCTTGTCACAGAACTGCTGAGATCTAGGAGACATGCAATTGTTGAAATGTCGCTACGTACCATTAAGCTGAGGAGCAGTTGCACTCTTACTTCTTTACTATTGTAGCATTTCCGCAATTCAATATTTGTGAACATGCAAGCAGCCTGCATTAAGGATAAACGTTAAGTCTTTTTTTCTTTGAACAGCTAAATGGACTAAGTCTGGGAGGTTAAGTTTTTATCCCGTTACAAGCACTGGGCCTCTGAACTATTCTCTTCCCAATGATTAGTAAATCTCAATAAATTTTAGGTGCTGGTATGTTACACTGAATAATCAGCAGATAAACCATCTGGATTTTCCATGCTGGGAATAAGTTTAGAATTAGTGATTATTAAATTGTAAATCACGCTAAAGCGAATCTGCTATCCTTCTCAAGAGGAGGTTTATTTCAAAAACTTGTGTGCTACTGTCCTTAATTTTTAAGAGCCAGTTGAAATGGGGAACGTAGCTGTTCCTTGATGCAGTGTGTGGGCTTTACACTGTTGGCCACTTCTGCTGATTAGGGGCTGGTCATGGGGAACTGTATGAAGTGTAAGGATACCCATACAGGAAGATATGTTAATGAGGAAGAATTTCCAAGGATGTTCAAGAGCAAATAATGATGACCTTCCTTGGCCAGGTCTCCCTGTTACCCATCCTGTAATACAGGAAACTCGTCAACTTGCCATGGGGATGTTGATTTATCCTAATTTATCCTTAACCACTGGGTTTATCCTTAAGGATTTATCCTTAACCACTGGAAGGTCAGTAACAAGCCCTGCCAAGAGACCATATAAGAGCATCAGATGCATTTTGTAGTTAGGAATGTTCAGACAGCTGAGGTTGCGTGCCGAGGGCTGGAGGGATGTGTCATCAATAATCCACTTCCAAAAATAAAAATAACTTTGGTCATTGAAACAGTTCAAGATTCTGATGACTTATACTTAGCATTTTGCAGTCAAATTTTTGGAATCAATCTGTTCTCCCTTGCAGTTCATGTATAATGGGTCTTCAAACTGTGCTAGAGTAGGCTTATGATGAAAGACTATTTTCACAGGCTGATGCACACATTTAATAGCCTTAAGTCTGCAGTGATATATAACACCCCGCAAAGCGCCATTGAAAAGCAGTGATTTATTCTATGTGACCCATTTACCCTGTTCTGAGGCTACATCCTCAAGGGTCAAACTCAAGCCAAAGCCTGACTGCAGCTGCATGAGAGAAATCCAGAGAGGAATCTGTCTGCGTGAAATGCTGCTAGTGTATACTTGCCTTTTTTCTTTCCCCTCTGTTGCTGGTGATACTTGTAACACGCAGCTTTTTGACCGCTCAGGATACGCTCATTTCTGTTCTTTCAATCTGCATCTAAGCAAATAAAATGTTCTCACACTTTGATCACACAAGAAGCATTTCACAAAATGGAGTCAGCTGAATACACTGGCTTAGCAACTAACTGATGTCACAGAGGTGGTGTACACAGACGTGGAAGTAAGGATCTGTTTCACTACTGATCTAAGAACTATCTTTAGATTGCATGCTCGTTTCTAAGATCACCAGCGTATGTTAAGGAATGAAATGGGCCCCGTCCTGTAACAGGACATCAGGGCCTTAGTATCCTGCACATAGTATTTGTTCTGAAAGATGGAAAATATCTTAAATCTTGTCAAATATTTCTCATGTCCGCAGCTTTTTCTTGTTGGTAATGATACTAATATGTTATCTGATACATTCCTGGGGAGCTTCAGCTACCAATGAATAGCTCTTACTCCACTGAAGGCATTCAGACAATGGAAGTCCAAATAACAGGTGAGTAACAATGAAAATAGAGGCAGAGAGGTTTTGGATAGCAGCAGTTAATCTGCCATTGGTATTGTCTGTGTACCCGTGCTCCTATTTTGGTCTGCTCCCTGAATTTCTCAAACACTGCTGTCGCTTTTAGATATCCTTCTACTTCACAGAGAAATGATTCAGCATGACAGTAGCAAACTCTGTGAACTCAGAAAGAGGATTACAAATGCCAGGAACAAAACAGACTAAGAGAAATTGGTAAATGCAGCTTGCAAATAAGTTATTACAAAATGTTGAAAAGGAATACTGGAAAACAACTCCACGCAGCTCATAGCTGTTGACTCAGAGATCGCTGTTTCCCTAACTTTTGATATATTAGATTAGGAAACTTGTTGTGAAGACTAAAAGTGGCAGCACATGGCTGAGCTTCCTGTTTTCTCCCTCCAGTTCGTGGGCCTGTACGTGGCGTTCCCTGGGACCACTCGTTTCCTGTAGGAGTGAACTCAGCTGCTGAGGGCAGACAAAGCACGCAGGCTGCTGGGGTACCACATCCTTTGGCATTAGTCACGCTAGACCCTCTAAAAAATAATTAGCATTACAAATTTTGGTAATACGGAAATAATTATTGCCAAGGGAAGTTTTCAGGCCAAAATATGTAACGTTCCCTCGAAAACAGATTGCGCATAATAGGTGTTGCATCACAGGGCTTAAGGGGTCATGCAGTCTGAATGAATGTCATTCAAACTTTGAGCCTGGGTCAGGCTTAAAGGGTTATCGTTGATGGGGTTGCATCAGGCTGGGGGACAGTCATTAGTGGGGTGCTGCAGGGCTCCGTTTTGGGGGCAGTTGTCTTTAATGTTCTCATAAATGACTTGGATGCAGGATTCAAATGTACACTAAGTTTGCAAATGACACCAAATTAGGAGGAGCCATTGACTCCCTGGAGGGTAGAGAGGCCCTGCAGAAAGATCTTGACAAATTAGAGTGCATTGCCAACTGTGTGAGATCTTAACAAGAGCAAGTGCCAGATTCTGCACCAGGGATGGGGCAACCCTGGCTGTGTGTATGGACTGGGGGACAAGAGGCTGGAGAGCAACCCTGCATGAAGGAATCTGGGGGTTTTGGTTGATGGCAAGTTGAACACGAGCCACTAGTGTGCCCTGGCACACCATGGGCTACACGTGGGATGCATCAGGCACAACATTGCTAGCTGGTCGAGGGAAGGGATTGTCCTGCTCTGCTCTGCGCTGGTGCGGCCTCACTTCGAGTGCTGTGTGCAGTTTTGGGTGCCACAGTATAAGAAGGACATAAAACTGTTAGTGTCCAAAGGAGGGGCTATAAAGATGGTGAAAGATCTGGAGGGGAAGACGTATGAGGAGTGGCTGAGGGCCCTTGGTTTGCTCAGCCCCGAGCAGAGCAGGCTGAGGGGAGGCCTCATGGCGGCCTGCAGCTCCCTCACGAGGGGAGCGGAGGGGCAGGCGCTGAGCTCTGCTCTCTGGGAACAGCGACAGGACCCGAGGGAACGGCATGGAGCTGGGACAGGGGAGGATCAGGCTGGGGATTAGGGAAGGGTTCTGCACCCAGAGGGTGGCTGGGCACTGGGAAAGGCTGCGCAGGGCAGTGGTCACGGCACTGAGCCTGTAGGAAAGTTCAAGAAGCATTTGGACAATGCTCTCAGACACATGGTCTGACTTTTGGGTGGTCCTGTGTGGAGCCAGGAGTTGGACTCAGTGATCCTTGTGGGTCCCTTCCAGCTCAGGATATTCTGTGATTCTAGTAACTCTAACAGAAGATGTTTACATGTTCTTTGGACGCATATGATTAACAGGAGAACAGGAAATCAAAATGCCTCCTGGAAAATCCCAACAGCTTGCTCATGCAGTTTCCTTTACCATGCAGTGGTGATTATTCCCTTTGTAAACCAGTCTTGTCCTTTGACAAAGCTTGAAAAGCAGTTACAAACAGTACAGAAATAGGCAGGTAAAGTCAAACTTGAATATGTGCACCTACAGAAGCAGAAGGTGCATGACCGCAGCATTCAATTTAGCATTCTTGTCAGCTGTCACTGCTCAATTTTGCAAGGCTTATTTAATCTTTAATCTCTAATTTCCTCACTTTGACTATTTTAAGGTATCAGTGAGTAAAACCTCCCTAAATAGAACCATCGAATCATAGAACCATAGAATATCCCAAAATGGAAGAGACCCACAAGAATCCAGAATCCAACTTCTGGCACCTCACAGGTCTACCCAAAAATAAAGACCATAAGACTAAGAGCAAAATCCAAATGCTTCTTAAACTCTGACAGGCTTGGTGCCGTAACTGTGTCCCTGGGGAGCCTGTTCTAGTGTGTGACAGCCCTCTGGGTGAAGAACCTCTTCCTGATATCCAGCCTGAACCTCCCCTGTCGCAGCTTGACCCCATTCCCTTGGGTCCTATCGCTGGTCACCAGAGAGAACAGATTGGCACAATCTAAATACTGAAATACTTTTTTTGGTAGTTTAGTTTTCTTTTGTTTTGCTTATGAGTGCTGTGTGTATATCTCCTTGGGAGTTGAAAGGCAGCATTTCACAATAATTTACAGCCTTTGTCTAACATAGCCAATTGACTGGGTGTAAAATAAGGACTGCAAGCGCTGTCTTAGTACTTGCTAAAATAGAGCTGGCATCAGACGCAAGTAACTTGAGCCTTGACTTAGCATTGTATCTAACAGGCACTGACATTTTCTTCCCTCTGTCAAATTCCTCTTCCTTAGCTATGAGCTAATCATCTCTAAAGCAACACGTTTCATACTGTCAACATATTACCAGCCCGCAAGAAGCATGTTGATTTTGAAACTGGTTCACCAGCCAACAAACCTTTTGTAAGCATCAGCTAATAAGAAAGCTGATAACAGCTTACTTTCTGTGCCAAACACCTGACTAAATACGCTCTTTCCTGTTTTCTGGATATGTTTTAAAATACCATTTTAGGCCTTTGGCCAAGCATTGAACAAATTTCATTTTCTTCCTTATTTGTACAAGCACACTGTCAAAGAGATACACACGCTAATTCAGCATGTGCTATGGGCTGTGGCTTAGCAGAATTAATTACATGTGTTTGAAAAACTGGAAGGCTCAGCCTTTTCTGACTCAGAATACCTTAAAACTTGTTTATTTTTGCATTTCACGTATAAACATTGAAGAATCATGGTGTCTGGTAATACTTCTGTTTAAAACTAGTGTGAAAAGGAGGTAGGAGGAAACACAAAGATTTGGCTACAACTATCACAACTTGCCAGCTGGAATTAAAAACAAGTGATGGACAACCAACAGAAGCAGGGAAGTAGCAGTAGCATGACCTCTTTATCATAGAGAACAGGTAGCAGGAATCAGCAGCCCAAGATGTACATTTCAACTGTGCGTGTGCATGTGCGTGTTGCTTATATATAAAGGACCTGGGAATGTAAGACTGGCAAGGAGCACCTTTTCTGCTGACTCCAGTCCCTCCACATTCCATCAGCCAGTTTCAGTCCCCACTCATACAGTGATCAAACTGCAGACTTAAATAAGTATGTTTTTTTTTTGTTTGTTTGCTTTGTTTTGTTTTTTTTCCCTGTTTTATAACACTTCAGAAAGACTGACTGTATTTTATTTATGTTTCACTACATTTCTCTGCTTTGTCCTTAGCCTTGGAATATCATTGTCATAGGATGCTCTAGAGAGCTTACGTTCTCCTCAGCTGGGCACAACGGAGGTTACCAGAAAGTCAAAACAGAGCTATTTGTCACTTACGTAATGGAGAAACAACACATCTTTCTTCTATAGGCTACTGCATTTTCTCTGAGAGCCTTTGTTTTGTATGCACCAGAATCTGCTCTGAGGCAGGGATCAACTGGGAAAGCAGTTACTTATCGTTTTTATTCATGAGGCCTTTGAAAACAGTGAATATCCAGAAAGTTGGCTGGAAGTCTTGCTCTGAGGCTCCCTGAGAGATCCAAGCAAAGATACGCATTCAGAATCCCTTATTGGGTTTAAAACTTCTCAAATGTCTTCCCTTTGCACCACAGCACTGGGGCTATTTTTGGAGGAATTCCGAACAATTCTGGCTCCCAAGTATCACAAGAATTACTGTCACTCTGACCGATACAGCACTGCACTTAGGATAGCGTTACAGAGACAACAGATAACAGCTGGAATCGGGGAAAGGATAGAAAGGCAGAGGGATGAGCCATAATACTAGGTGAAGGAACCGACAGTCAACATGTTTTTGCTAAATGACTGTTTCGACCTAAAACTACCTCAGATCAAAATTCTGACATGTATAATTTTCATGGTGCTGTCAATACTTAACCTCTGTAATTAACATTTGCAATTTTTGTTGAACAGTGACAATATGCGCAGAAAAATCTCTTAATTTGCAAAACCATCCATCCAACTTTCACGTATTTTTAATCCTTATTTCAATGTGAAAATCACAAATCAAAAAAAGACCTTCCAGGGGCCTGGCAGGGGAAGACCTCAGGTCTGGTTGCTGAAGCCATTCAAGGAGTCAGTGCATCCCAGTTGTGTTCCTCTTTAGAGATACAAGAAGAAGTAGGGAGAGGGGACAGTTGCTGGGTTTCCCCTTCCCCACTTTAAGGGCCAGATTTTACTTGCAAAAAAAAAAAAAAAAAAAAAAAAAAAGACCTCAGCTTCGTGGTTCTCACCTTCTTAGGAGGCATCAAGGCCTGAATGTTTCAAGGCCTGAATGTTGAACAGAGCTCCAGCCTGAGCAATCCTGACAAGCTCCTTGCTGTTCAGTATGGCCAAATGCAGGTGCTGGGCACGATCCTGGTGCTCCTTCTGGCCCTGCAGCAAGCAAGTGGTCTGCCAGCACTGTGGAGCAGGCAGGGCACACACGGCCAAGGGAACCGTAGCTCTCCAAAGGAGGGCCAATGCTCCCTGCTCTCCACATCCAGACTGTGCAGCTCTTTACAGCTGGAGAAGGACAGACTAGGCAGGCTTTTACTGTGAGGAAGCACAGCTGTTCCTCTTGCATTCTGTAGATTTATTAAAAAAACATCAAACAACCCAGATCGACCCTGCTTCATTAAGCAACCGAGTTAATCACAAATATTCACCCAGTCATTAAAACTCTGCCGTGGTGAGGAAATGGAGAGAATTAAATGTCAGTGGGGAAAAAGTTTACTGTAAATTGCTTGCTGTCTGTGACAGCCTTAGAACTTATGATTGAAATAGTTAATTTTAAAGGCTTTGACACAACCCAAGGAAAGTAAGTCCAAGAAAACTTTTCAACACCACCAAAGTAATAAAATATTTTCGATGGAGAAGATGGGAAAATTTTACACATTTTGCTTAAAGGCTTGTTTTCTCAAACGTGTCTGACAAATGAGAAAGAAGGTGGGTGTAATGAAGGAAAAGGAGTTAGAAGAAAATGTAAAGAGTTGAGAACTCAGCACTAAAAGAAAAGCTCATGTTTTCAGGTAGGGTAAATTAATTCCTGTTCTGTATGGTTTCTCCAGGAAATTACGTGGTACTGAGAAATAAACAAGCCTTTGGCAGACATTCTTGGATGCAGTAGTGTAAGCATTTTTCTCCAGCCCACAGGGCAAACGCTGTATAAAAGCAAAGCCTGTGACTAGATGGCCCCACTGCTTGGTGCAGTACCGAGGGGTAAATTGGCATCCTTTCACCACCTGGCCTGAGCAGCCCCCGACCCAAATGCCCTTCCCGTGAGCCACAAAGGTCAAACTGTGCAGAGCAGCAGCAGAAATGCTTCACTGCCACTGCAGCGCCAGGACGTGAGGACTCTGGACACGGTGGAGGAGGGCTGGAGGAACCACTTAGCAGCAGAGCTACCCACTGCAAGCACGGGCTTCCCAGAGCACGCTTTCCCTAGGAAGTGCCCGGACTGCTCTTCTGGAAGAGCCCGACAGCTGCTGTCAAGACCAGGCCTGCTGTCCCATCAGATAACCTCCGGCACCAGCCAGGCATACGCAGTCACCGCCAACGAAGCACTGCTCGCAGGAACCGCCGTCCTACGAGCATCCTCTCCAGAGGGAGCTTTAAGCAGCACGGAGCCCTGCTCACCTGAGGGATCATCAGGGCAGATCTCAAGATCTGTACCACCAGCTCATGCAGACACACACAAAAAAAGACCTTTTTTATAAGAGGTGCAATATATGCCCCTTTTCTCCCCCCTTAAACTTCTTAAGCTGCATCATGAATGTATGTATCGTGAATCAAGTAAGAGAACCGTTTGTAAAAGGGTTATATAGATTTACATCGCACAGAAAATGGTCTGCATTTAAGAAGCGGTTCTCGGCTTCATTGTGAGACAGTAAATTGGCGAACAAAAGCTTTGAGAGAGCGAGAAGCAGACGTAATTTCATCACTAAACTGATCTCATGCCGAGCAAGTAATGTTACCCTATCTCTTCACACGTATTTTAAAGTTAAACACTGGGAACAACATAGAGCTTGACAGGTTTCATATCACACCTTTTTAACAGCACAAAAAGTACAATACAGAGTAGTGTGTGTGCAACACTGGTTCAATTTAAAGTAACTGGTTCAATTTAAAGTGGAAGGGTTTTAGATTAAGACGTGAAATAGCTATTTTCATAATTAAATTTCAACACACAATTCGGTTGTTCGAGACTATCACAGGGTATTTTAATGACTCTATTATTGTCTAGGTGTCCCTGCCACTCTTCCGCCCACTCACACTGTGCATATAATTCTTACGAAACCATGTGCCGTATGCAGTAAGCACAGGGATTTTTCCCCAGGTACTGGGGATTTTTCGCCAGATACTGGGGATTTTTCACCAGGTATTGGGGATTTTTCACCAGCACTTCTTCCAGGACCATGCTCCTGTTTCGTCAAAGTTCAGCAACTTTTTCCATTGCGTTTTCAGGCAAGTTTGAGAAAGTGACATTAAAAGTCTTGAGAGGAATAGTCTCAGAGGCTCAGTAGGCTAACTTCTCAGACCCCTGAAGAGCTACTGCTCTTCTGTTTTAGGGTGGGAAGGGGGAGGAAATTTGGGCCTTTTAGCGATTAACGTGTCCCCCCTCAACTCTGGAACCACAGCTTCTAGGGGATGTATTGACTTCAGTACGTGCAGTGCCTACACTTCTGTGAAGGTCTGTACTGAAACATCTGTAAGTGTAATCGGTAATTTTGGCAGAACTCTGATAATTTTTTCCCCCTTTTCTTTTTTGGAGTTACTAAGTTATACCATAAATACGCTGTTTGCCAGCAACACTGGTGACAGGTAGGAGTGGGGCTGAACGAACCGCAAGCTGACAGCGCAGCTCTCCAAACTGGCAATACTTCAGCTCCTTCTATGAACTAAACAACTTTTTTTGAAGCCTGAGGTCGCTCCGCCGGAGGGGCCGCAGCCACCGCCCGGCGCTGCGAGCCCGAGGGGGGGCACTGAGATGGCGGCCGGCCAGCGGCTCCCCCCCCCCCGCCTCCAGCAATGGTCCCGCCGCCGGGCACCCGCTGAGGGGCGGCGGCGCTGCCCCCGGGCTGCACCAACACTCCCGGAGGGGGGGGAGAGCGGGCTCGGGGCCGCCTCGCGGAGCCTCCGCCGCGGGGGCCGCCGTCACGGAGGGCAGGCGGCGGCGGGGAGGGCGCGGAGCGGGGCCGCCGCCTGCCTCTGCGGGGGCCGCCCGGCGGCTGCCCGGCCCGCTGCCCGCCCCCGGCGGGGCGGTGGTTTGTCCAGGAAGCGCCGCCGCCGGTTCCTCCGCCGCCCCGATCCGCTGCGGCAACCGCTGGGGTGAGGCCGTTGAGGCGGCGGGGGTCTCCGGGGGGGGGAAGCTGGGCGGCGGGGGGCGGCTGCGGGGCGGCGGCCGTTGAGGGGCGGCTGCTGCTGAGGGGAGGCGGCGGGGGGCGGCGGCCGCTGGGGGGCTGCGGGCTGCGGCCGGCCTGCCTCCGGGGGGCAAATAACACGCATATATACATCTTATTTCTCTTCGAGCGGCCCTGGGAGCGATTCTAGGCGCCGTGCGCTATCCCCGGGCGGGTTTCTCTGCGGCCGGCTGGCGGCTTCCCGGGGCGTGTCGCAGCGCCCTGCCCTGTGTCGCTGTCAGCCCCCTGCCGGCCCCCGCTCGCTCTGAAGGATAAAGGCATCCTCCCCCGTTTCCCTCTGTCAGGCCGTAAAGCTTCTCTGCTCCCCGGCAGAAGCCATAGCAACAGGTAAATGACGGCAGGAATGATGAAGCGACCGAAGGGTGACATTGCCCTGCGTCTCAGCCTGCCACGGGTGAAGACACCCTGTGCTAGGGAGAAGAGCAAAAGCCCTGAGTTTGTTTGTGTGTTTGTTTGTTTGTTTGTTTGTTTTCCCTTTTGCTTAAACGAGTAGGCAGCAGAGACTGGCTTTCAGGTAGGCCAAACCTGTAGTACGGTTCAGGTGAAATTAAATAGATAAAAGTAAATTGAGGTCAGACAGCGAATAGTGGTATCAGCAGAAAACCAGCTTGCACAGTTCTCCTAATGCCAGGGTTTTGTTTTTTTTTTAAATAAGGGAATGCAAGGCAGAGATAGAGACCCATTGTCATACAAAACAGCCACTACTGTTTCATAATTAAATTTCAACACACAATTCAGTTGTTCGAGACTATCACAGGGTATTTTAATGACTCTATTATTGTCTGTACTACCAAGAATAGGCACATCAGGGTTTGTTCAGGTGAACTGAGCTCTGTTTCTCTTCCCCTTACTCTCTAATATTGCACACACACTGTATCCATACAAAGTTACTTCACAAGGTTAACAGCAGCTCTCTGAACCTCACTTTCCTCCTTCAGACTTGAGACCAAAGGTTCTGTTCTTGCAGATTCATGTTTTAAGAAGGAAACCAAGACGAAAACTGTTATTTTAACAGTGAAAATTAAGTGCAATTTACATCTTGTTTTAGTCACTTTTATTAGTTAATAGCCTGACTGATATTTATATTTCCTGCTTCTATTTTGCACTTCCTGGTTAGGGAAATAGGCTCTGAGGAGAGAAATGTAAGGGTGTTAGAGGTGTGTTCTGTCTCTGAACATTAACATTAAAACTTTAAGCTTTTTTTTTTTTTATGTCCTAACTCTGACCTTATTCTATTTACTTCTCTCCTAGTATCCAACTGCCAACATGTCTAGCAAAAAAGCAAAGACGAAGACCACCAAGAAGCGCCCTCAGCGCGCCACTTCCAATGTGTTTGCGATGTTTGATCAGTCGCAGATTCAGGAATTCAAGGAGGCCTTCAACATGATTGATCAGAACAGGGATGGCTTCATTGACAAGGAGGACCTGCATGACATGCTTGCCTCCCTTGGTAATGTTGGGGCAGGGGGTGAATTCTGCTGCTTATCTATTGAGCTAATAAGTCTCCCATGTATAAATCAAGTAACAAAACATCTGCTAACTCATTGCATTGGGCTCTGGGATCTGTTACCATGACTTTTGACTGTTAATAAATGTGATGAAATTATATTAACAAATTACAGAGTGTCATTTTTCATATGTCTGATATTTTATTGAAGTTTTTTAAGGTATGTTTATGATCTCTGTAGGAAAGAATCCAACAGATGAATACCTAGATGCCATGATGAATGAGGCTCCGGGACCCATAAACTTCACGATGTTCCTCACAATGTTTGGTGAGAAGTTAAATGGCACCGATCCGGAAGATGTAATCAGGAATGCTTTTGCTTGCTTTGACGAAGAAGCAACAGGTATGTGG
>NW_023303503.1:11890-16595 GCF_011077185.1 Oxyura jamaicensis | reverse complement strand
TTTGGGGTTGTTGTGCCCCAGGTGCAGGACCCGGCACTTGGCCTTGTTGAACCTCATACAGTTGGCCTCAGCCTATAGGTCCAGCCTATCCAGATCCTCCTGCAGAGCCTTCCTACCCTCGAGCAGATCGACACACGCACCTAACTTGGTGTCGTCTGCAAACTTGCTGAGGGTGCACTCGATCCCTTCTTCCAGATCATCGATGAAGATGTTAAAGAGGACTGGCCCCAGTACCGAGCCCTGGGGGACTCCACTAGTGACCGGCCTCCAACTGGATTTGACTCCATTCACCACAACTCTCTGGGCCCGGCCATCCAGCCAGCTCTTAACCCAACGAAGTGTACGCCAGTCCAAGCCATGAGCAGCCAGTTTCCTGAGGCGAATGCTGTGGGGAACGGTGTCAAATGCCTTACTGAAGTCAAGCTAGACCACATCCACAGCCTCTCCCTCGTCCACTAAGCGTGTCACCTTGTCATAGAAGGAGATCAGGTTCGTCAAGCAGGACCTACTCTTCATAAACCCATGCTGACTAGGCCTGATTGCCTGCTTGCCCTGCAACTGCCGCATGATGACACCCAAGATAATCTGCTCCATGAGCTTCCCTGGCACTGATGTTAAACTAACAGGCCTATAGTTCCCCGGGTCTACCCTCCGGCCCTTCTTGTAGATGGGCGTCATGTTTGCTAGCCACCAGTCAAGTGGGACCTCGCCTGATAGCCAGGACTGCCGATAAATGATGGAAAGCAGCTTGGGCAGCTCCTCCGCCAGTTCTCTAAGTACCCTTGGGTGGATCCCATCTGGCCCCATCAACTTGCGTACATCCAAAGGCTGTGGCAGGTCGCCAACCATTTCCTCGTGGATTGTGGGGGCCACATTCTGCTCCTCATCCCCTTCCACCAGCTCAGTGTACTGGGCGTCCAGAGAACAACTGGTTTTGCTGCTAAAGACTGAGGCAAAGAAGGCATTGAGCACCTCAGCTTTTTCCTCATCTCTGGTTACTAAGTTTCCCCCCACATCCAGTAAAGGGTGGAGATTCTCCTTAGTCCTCCTTTTTGTGTTGATGTATTTATAAAAACATTTTTTGTTGTCCTTAACAGCAGTGGCCAGATTGAGCTCCAGATGAGCTTTGGCCTTTCTGATTTTGTCCCTGCACCGCCTCGCAGCATTCTTGTAGTCCCCCTGAGTGGCCCGCCCTCTTTTCCAAAGATTATAAACCCTCTTTATTCTCCTAAGCTCAAGCCACAGCTCTCTGCTCAGCCAGGATGGTCTTCTTCCCCACTGGCTCATCTTTGGGCACGTGGGGACAGACCACTCCTGAGCCATTAAGATTTCTTTCTTGAAGAGCGCCCAGCCTTCCTGGGCTCCTCTGTCTTTCAGAACCGCTTCCCAAGGGACTCTGACAACCAGTGTCTTGAACAGCTCAAAGTCAGCCCTCCGGAAGTCCAATACAGCGGTTTCACTGATCCCCTTCCTGACTTCGAGAACTCTACCATTTTGTGGTCACTCTGCTCAAGACAGCCCCCAGCCAGCACGTCTCCCACCAGTCCTTCTCTGTTAGTGAACAGAAGGTCTAGCGGGGCACCTCCCCTGGTAGGCTCGCCAACCAGCTGCATCAGGAAGTTATCTTCCACGCTCTCCAGAAACCTCCTGGACTGCTTTCTCTGGGCTGTGTTGTGTTTCCAGGATATGTCTGGGAAGGTAAAGTCCCCCACAAGAACAAGTGCTGACGATTTCGCAACTTCCGCCAGCTGCCTGTAGAACTCCTCATCCGTCCCCTCATCCTGGTTTGGTAGTCTATAACAGACCCCCACCAGGATGCTTCCCTTGTTGGCCTTTCCACTGATCCTAACCCACAGCGATTCAACCTTATCATTCCCAGCCTCAAGTTCGATGACATCAAAACACTCTCTAATATAGAGAGCCTCTCCACCACACCTTCCGTGCTGCCTGTCCCTTCTGAAGAGCCTATAGCCAGACATTGCAGCACTCCAGTCATGCGAGTGGTCCCACCACATTTCCATGATGGCAACCAAGTCACAGCCTGCCTGCTGCACAATGGCTTCCAGCTCCTCCTGCTTGTTGCCCATGCTGCGTGCATTAGTGTAGATGCACTTCAGTTGAGCCTTAGCCTTCTCCCCCAGCCTTGCCACTGTTCCCCCTGGCACACCTCCAACAGGCTTTGTTTCATCCCCGTCCCCCTTCTTACCTAGTTTAAAGCCCTCTCATTGAGCCCTGCCAGATCCTGGGCCAGGATCCGTTTTCCCCTTGCGGACAGTTGGGACCCATCTGCGGCCATCAGGCCAGGTGCCGAGTAGAGTGCCCCGTGGTCAAAGAACCCAAAACTTCTGTGTTGGCACCAGCCTCTGAGCCACGTGTTTATCAGGTGGGCTTTTCGTGTCCTCTCTGAACCATTCCCTGCCACTGTAGGAATGGACGAAAACACCACCTGTACTCCCGCTCCGTCCACTAACCGTCCCAGCCCCCTGAAGTCCCGTTTGATAGCCTTCAGGCTTCTCTCATCAGTGGTATCACTGCCAGCCTGGACTATCAGTAGCGGGTAGTAATCAGAGGGGCGAACCAGGTTGGGAAGCTTTCTGGTGACATCCCTGACCCTGGCCCCAGGGAGGCAGCAGACTTCCCTACGGGTAGGGTCAGGCCGACAGATAGGGCCCTCCATTCCTCTGAGAAGGGAGTCGCCCACCACGATCACCCTTCTCTCCTTCTTGGTGGGAGCAGTCTTGAGGCGTGGAGCAGACTTCCTCGCCCTAGGCTTCCTGGTTAACTTTTCTTTCACACCCTCATCCACCGCTCTCTCGAGCTCTAGGGCCTCAAACCTGTTGCATAAGGGCACCTGGGAAGGTGGGGCAGGCGGTGGGGGGAGTTTCCTGCAACGCCGAGCTGGGACCTGTCTCCACTCTTCCTCCACTCCTGGATCCCCTCCCTCTGCCCGATAGAGACCAGGCAGGGGGTCCACCCCCATTAGGGGAGTCTCACTCCGGTGCCTCTCCTTCAGGCCTTGCAGGGAGTTGCTCCACCAGTCTATCTCCCGCTCGCACTCCCTGATGGCCCTCAACCTCTCCACCTCCTCCTTGAGCTCTGCCACCAGGCGGACCAGGTCATCCACCTGCTCGCACCTCACACACACAGTATCTCCACCTCCCTCAGATGGCAGCAGCAGGCTCTGGCACTCCTTGCATCCAGAGACCTGCACTGCCGAATTTCTGAGCGGGCTCAGCTCCACTTCAGCTCCATTGCAAGTTGCATTTTGATAAAACAAGGTCTTTAATAGAGGGCATCATATTAAAATGGACAGACCTTTTTGAACTTCCTCCAGGAAATTACCACATCAGAAAGAAATCAGGAATTATATAAAGCATTTGTAGTAAAATACTCTAATTCTTCTTATGCTTCCAAAATGGCTTTCTTCCCATTTTCTTTTCTTCTTGATATAAGCATAAGTAGAAATTCTTGAGATATAATCAGCTCACTGGCAGTGGTTGGCAAAATAATAATAATAATCTATTGGTCTGTGGAGAAATGGCTACTTACTTGATGAGGGGTATTGTTGATTTCATCTCATAAAAAGCATACTAAGAAATTAAATGAACCCCCTCCACCACCTCACTTATTTCTGTCATTTGCAAAGAAACACAGTAGCTTTTGCTATTTTTATGCTGTTATTCTCATGTCAATATCATTTAGCTCACACAGCTGGAGGTATTTTCTCACAAAACAGTTATCACTTTCTAGTTTAAAGCTATCCTGCTTAGTCTTCTGATATTTCTGTATCATAGAATCATAAAATGGTTTGGGTTTGAAGGGACATTAAAGATCACCTAATTCCACTCCTTCTGCCATAGGCAAGGAAACTTCCCTCTAGACCAGGTTGCTCAAAACCCCATTCAGCCTGGCCTTGAACACTTCCATGGAGTTCACAGCTTCTCTGGACAATCTGTTCCAGTGCCTCACCACCTTCACACCTATTTCTGCTATTCTCCATGCTACTAGGTTAATATTATATTATTGGGAAAACAAAACAAAACAACAACAAAAAATGTGAGGCCAAAACAACAATTGGATTGCAGATCTTTCTTGATTAAAAATAAATTAATATATTCTGGTGTATTTACTGATTTATTGATGCTATCTGTGTAACAATTCACAAATACTACTATAAATCTTTTTTTTTTTTTTTTTCTGTAAAAGAAATTATTTTTCTGCTTCTACAATGACATTCAGTTGACATATAAAAGACTTTAAAATTATAAATTTAAAATATAACTATTATTGACCTTATGAAAATATTTTTTTTTCTATCATCTGTTGCATGTTATTAGAACTTACAAATGCATATGTAAAGAAAGACACATTTTTGTTAGAATGTCTCACAGCACATTCTCTAGTCTCTAGAATACTGGAAATATTTGTAACATATAAATTTACTCAAATTGATTAGATTTTAACAATTCCAATGGCAAGAGATAACATCAGCAGATAATGCATTTTTAGTTGAATGTTTCTCTTGAGTGGTTCCATACCAGGATATTTCTGCCACAGTTCTCTCTTCTCAACATGGGTAACATTCACATCTCATTGAAACAATTTGTTTAAATGCATATTTGGTTACCTGTTTTTCTCCACTCTGTAGTTAAAATAGAAACAGAACTATCAAATCTTATATCTTATCTTTTTTTTTTTTTTTTTT
>NW_023303503.1:4401-11790 GCF_011077185.1 Oxyura jamaicensis | reverse complement strand
AAAAAAAAAAAAAAAAAAGAATAATAACACTGTGTTTTATGGTTTTAGACTAGACTATAATACTAGATTAGATACTGGGAACTGGAACACTGCAGAACACCTTGAAGGCAATGTAAGAAAATACAAAATCAGGGAATGTTCTGTTCACCTGTCCTCTCTTAATACTTCCATTTTATATTCAACAGACTTTATTTTTAATAAATAAATAAATATCATATTGTATAATTTAGGCATGGAAGAGTAAGAAAAGTATGGACTTCTATTGAAGAAAAGTGGTGCTAATAAAAGGTGGATTTTCTTTCTTCACAGGCAGAAATCAAAGATATTTAATTATCATTTATTCTGCAGATGTAAGTCTTTCTGCTTTCCTTTTAGGTTTCTCAGGGAAAGCATCTCCTCATTTTTCATCCACTGAAATTAATATTGCTGAAGAATAATCAGCTTTTTTTTTTTTTTTTTTTTTTTTTTTTTTTTCCTCTTCTATTAGTTAGGATGCTGAACCTTATTTGTTTAGTCTTTCTAGTAAATGAAAGTCTTTCTGTCTACTTTTCTGTCTACTAAATGAGTCTTTCATTTTTATATGAATTAGTTTTGAAAAGCAGAATATTGATATTACTGGGGCAGAATTTTCAGTATTATCCCAAGCCCAGGACTAATATTACTTTTAAGTTGTTAACCCAACAATAGTGTTTCTACTCAAGTTTGTTTAGAAAATAAGAAATAAAAATAGAAGTTGCTTGAGTTGAATGATAATTAACAAGCTGTTGTTTAGGAATAAAATGTTAATACTTATATGTCTGCAAGGCCTTTCTTTGTGACAAAATCTGTGTTGTAAGAACATAGTTGACTAAGTATAGAGATTATTTCTTTCTTTTTACTGAAGGGGGAAATATGTCAATGAAACATTACATAAGGCACAAGAATATGAATGTGAACACTGATTAACTGAACTTCAGTCTGATTTGCTGTATTTTTTTATTACTCTATATGATGACAGTATTAATGATTTGAGATCACGTAAACTTCGTGATTCAGGTTCATATGCCAAAACAATCAAAATTAAAAGGTTTTTGATATTTCCTTGTTGAAGTATTTTGCCACTACTCTATATGATGGTAATATTAATGATCTGATATAGAATTTTACCCATGTTTCTTTATTTTCATATGTTAAGACAATTAACACTAAATGAACAAGAAATTTTATTCAGGCAAATACATCCCAAATACTAGATTTTAAGGTGTAATTTTAAGGTCTTGCATATTAGAAACAATATCTACAGTTCCATGCACTTCTGTTTCATTTAGTAAGGTGCACTGAGCCTGAGAGTTTGGAAGATGAAGTGTGGAACCTATATAACTTCCACTGACATTTACTTCTGCATGCAGCTCCACTGAAATAATGAAATACATTTTTCAACATGGAAAGGAATGCAAACTGTCTTTATTCTTCTGTCTTAATAATATGTAATAAAGAAAAAAAAATGAATTAATTCATATCTTTTTTTTTTTTTTTTCCTTATTCTGGTATCTTATTCAGAATTTTATTTTTATTTTTATTTTTATTTTTTGAGTGGTAATACTTGGGCCTTTATTTATGGATTCATACTCTGGAATAATGACACCAAGATTTGGTCTTTTGATAGTAGATTTTTGTTGTTGTTGTTTGTTTGTTTGTTTCCATTTAGTAATATGAATGCTACTATGTTATGCCCATATATGGCTAGCAATTCAGATTATGTTTAGTCCTGGCCCAGAGAAACTCTTGATGCAAATAAAGCAAAATAATACCATTTGCCTTTCTTAAAAATTGTTTCACAATTTAAATAGCGACACTGAGTATTTTTTTTCTTGTAAAATAGATCCTTCATAGAACAAAAAAAAAAAAAAAGTTGCATAACATTAAAAAAAGAACAGTTTAACTTTTATAGTAGTCATCTGTTTACTATTCATAAGGCTGTTTCTTTACATGTTTCAGGTCTTCTTCAACACTCACTCTTCCAGTCTGGTATAATCTTAACATATTTTACAAGCCCATTTTAAGTAGTTATGGACATATATATAAAAAAAAAAAAAAAAAAAAAAAAAAAAAAGCTAACTGAAAGCACAGGAATACCCATACCATTTAATAAAATTTTCTCTTTCCTTAAACAGCATTGCACAAAAACAAACAAACAACAACGAAGCAATATGACAAACAGCTGTCAAGCCTGGTGAAAAAGCTGGGCTCTATAAAAAACTTGTCTCACTGAAAGTGGAGCAAATAAAGCCCTCAGCTAAGTTAACTTGTGGGGAAAAAAAAAAAAAAAAAAAAAAGTATTTTTACTTTAGAAAATCAGAATGAAATCAAAATGAAACTTTATTTTTTAGGAGTGATAAGACTGGTATTTAGTTTTGTTTTCCTGTTTGTTTTTCTGTTTTTGTTAGTAAAATTATCTTTAGAAGATTTTAATCCTCATTTACTTAACCAAATTAAAACACACACACAAAAACAACAACTGTGGAGGGGTTTTGTTTGTTTGTTTTGAAGCTTATTTCTGATTAACATTGGCAAAGGAAAATCTTCCATGATATTGATTAGAGGAGCTGAAAGGAGTTGTAGACAACATTAATGTTGGAAGTGTAGCAAACAATCCCCCAAACATTATTTTTTATTAATAGAATTCCTGTTTATGCTAGTTATATAGTATATAAGACATATGCTGCAATGAAAGCTACTCTGATAATGGTGGTACTACAAAAATAGAAAGATCTCATTAATAATAGCCCCACTACCATGAAGTTTAGCACAGTTCTGTAGGAATTAATTTTTACACAGTCAAAATATCTTTAAATTTTGTGTGGCTTTTGGTATGGTGATATACTATGGTGCACCAGCATTGCATGTTGATGCATGGGTTTTGTCCTTTAAAATATAAATTGCTAAATGATTATGGCTGTAAAATAATAATTTTTTCTCCTTGCTCCAAAGAACTGCATTTTAATTTTATAGCTTTGCTTTTTTTAGTGTGTGAAGAAGTATGATGGAAAAGTTTCAGAAAAAATAAATATTTTGTAGAGGTCAGAAAATCACCACAAGCTGATGTGATGCTAGGAATACTTAGTATAGGAATATCAGTATTCATTATCTTTACAGATAAGTATACTCCCTAAATACTGTGCTATGGCTACATGCAGTGCTCTGCATTGACCTGCCCTTTCACTTAAATTTTCTTTTGGGATTAGAATCTGTACTTCAAGTAGGCTGGCTTTTCTAGCAATCTTGGGACCTCATTTCCAGGGAAGACAAAGACTCTCAAATGCACTTGAAATTCACTGCAGAATGGAAGAACAAAAGAGACTCAGATCTTTACATCGGTCAACACATCCCTCTTTTATTATACACTTTGCAGAAAGATATTCCCACGTCTTTTTTTTTTTTTTTTTTTTTTTTTTTTTCCCTAATGCATTACATAACTTTTATCTTCATCCTAAGGGATAACTTTGACAGGTAAAGGTGGAGTGATGAAAATGGCTGTTCCTTGGTACAGTTTAGCAGTACATTCAGCATGAACATAATAATTTAGAAGGAGGGAAGACTATGAGAGTTCTCAAAATGTGTGGATACATAGCTATTGTAGTAGTAATATTTATTCTGAATAGTTTTCAGAACACAATCTTAACTGTGCAGTTATAATGACAGCACAAGCTTCCATTTGTTACTAAAGAAAGATAGAGTCAGTGATGATTAAATCTTTAATTAAATGTACTTTATGAAAAAAATAACTTTTTTTTTTTTTTTTTAAAAAAAGGTTATTTACCTAAGAAATTTAAAATAACAAAGTGCTACATTTTAAAAAGAACATAAAGAATCTATCTGTGGTACTGTAACAGAAGAAATATTTCTGGTGCTGTATAGAAGTAGCATATTGTATCTCCTCAGCATTATTGTCTCTCTGCAGTTCTCATGTCACTTTTGGGGACCTAAGCCATTTCTCACTTACTTAAAGAACATATAGACTTCAGTAAGTACACAGTTCCTTTCTAGAATAAAATATAGGAAATGTATTCAGGAAACAATCTTGCCTAACTATGTACCTTATTGTTTAGTTTCAAGCTCCATTTTAAATAAATAAATAAAACCAAACACCAATTGGTTTCATTCTTTGAGACACTCATTTCTTCCTCTATGCCATCATTTGGAAAAGAACATGTTTAACAAGGCTATTTACATGTCAGTGTTCAGATCATAAATAAATCAGATTACTTCTAATTCAATATTCAGATGATAAAATACAGATTACTTCTAATTTCAAAGTCATAATGCTAGGAATTCTTTCTGTAGTCTTACTGTTATTTCCCTGACCTGCCCTATGGAGTGCTCTTAGGGAAAAATACATATCTCTTGAATTTTAACAAGAGAAGGGAAGAAGCAAAACCTTATTATAATCCTGCAAAATCTCAGTTTTTAAAAGTTTTTTTTTTTTTAATTTTATTTTATTTTTTATTTTTATTTTTTAAGTTACAAATCCCTTTCTTCACATAGAGGCATGCAATCCTCTTAGATTGATAAATCTGTGTAACTATTACTTTTGGGAGCTATTGCATGCCAAATGTTAAAAACACCATTTCTTGTCCAGCATCCTACTGAATGTAATGAGTTTTAAAATGTCACATGAGTAAAGAAGTAGGGCAGGGAAGTCTGAAAATATGTTATAGTCTCTGAGAGGCAGGCTTGCTTATATCCTGGGTACATTTATAACAGTCCCAGAAAATCCATGGTAGAAGTAAGATACTATTTAATAGTACAATAAAGATATTTAACTCAAGTAATGTGTGATGCCACTGGGGAAAATAAATAAATAAATAAATCATGTTAGTTACACATTTAGAAGACACACCTGAAAGTTACTGGGAACAGATACATATTTTCTGTGGAGTAAAGCAGTCTGCTCTCCTTTTTTGAAGATATGTAAATATAATTTTAGGTCAGATTCAAAAGCTTTTTTTCCATTCTCATGTCATTCAGTCTTTTTTTTCCTAAGGGATGTTATGTCCAAGTAAACTCCTAAATAAATTGTTTAAAGCTAGTAGTGAAAACACCTATGAGGAATATCACAGCTTCTAAGTTTACTTTGGTAAGTTTTATGAGTTGCACTGTACCCTGACAAAAACTTTTTTCTCTGAGACCATAAGTCTACAAAATAAGAAAAAGGGAACCTACATACATTGACATACACTGAGAAACCCAAGTAGAAATAACTCAGTGTGGGGGCTCACATCTGTACCCATTGCCAGTTTTCCATTGTGAGCAGATAGATGGCCAACACTTCTGTTTTTCTGTGAATATGGCTACATGGACACTGTGTAAAAAGTATAGTGATTCTTGTGTCCACAAATATAAGGTATTAATAGTGACTGAAAAGTAATTGTTATGATAATATGACACTATTTACAAAACCTGCAACTTCAATTAAATTAATTAGTAGGGGATGACTATACTAATGAAGCACATGGGTTTCATCAGCAGCTATGTCATTTACCATGTCTTACTGCTGATGTGCTGTGAATTATTGGGAATGGACAGGAAAGTATTAATTTTGCACTGACAGATCTTTACCTTACCTTGTTGTTGCAGTGAGAAAATTCAGTGTGATTAGAGAAATATAATAATAATAATAAAAGCATTATTTCTACAAAGAAAACCTAACATCTTCTGCCTTAGTTTTTTTTCTGAGCAGAACCTTTCTACAAAGAAAACCTAATATCTTCTGCCTTAGTTTTTTTCTGAGCAGAACCTCCTATCCTCCATTTTCCAGAAGGAAATTGCTTTTAGGATCATTTACCCAACAATTAACCACAAGTCATTTGTAAACTGAATTCAGATGAGGTTGCGTAATTCATGAGTCTCTACAAATACTTGTGTTGGTAAATAAAACCATAGACTCAGTATTCCAGAAAAGAGAAGAAATATGATACCTGCAGTCTCCTGGATGACTGGAAAATGAGCCAACACTGACAAAAATGTGCACTTTTCATTCTTTTATCTCAAACATTGGAAAAATCCAGCCAATAATATCTGAAAACTGCTTAGTCTTTTAACAAAAAAAAAAAAAAAAAAAAAAAAAAAAAGAGCTTATGAAGTTCATTTTCCCAGAAGTTTTGAAGAAAATTCTTCTGTAATTCCAGTATTACAATAAGCCATTTATTCTAAACACAACAGGAAAAAGAGTATCTATCACTTAGATATTTTTGAACTGTCTCCCATAATACATTCCTGATAAATGAACCATTTCAGGGCCAACCTAAAATGGGGAAAGAGCACTACCAGTGAAAGCATTATTGTCCTTTTACTACCTTTAATCTCAAAGAGCAGATGCACAGATAGCCTTTGTTGCTTGGGAAGAAAAGTTTCTTTTTCACTGTGTTCAATTCATTTGCTTTGAATAGCACCAATACACACTTGTTCTCTGAGTTTTTCATCAAAGCACTTATCAAAGTGAAGAGGCATTGAGCTTCTGTTCCTTTAGCATTTCACCCATATTGAGTCACCACCTAAATAATGCAGTTTTGTTTTAGCTCTCATTTATAACCGTATTTGGTAATGGATCATGCTGTCAAAATGCAACATTTTAGATCCACATTTTTATCACTAGAGAGATGCTAAAGAGTGGTTAAGTCAGTAAGTGAGATATTAACAATAAAATTTAAAAAGCCTTTTATTCAGAAAGGTAACATTTATAATTGATTTGGAATCACTTATAAATTTTAGCAACTGGGTTTGAAATTTGAGTGGTCAAAGTGGAAGCAGAAAATAGTTATGTGAGACTGTTTACCAGAAAAAGGGACTTCAGCCACTGAAAACAAACAAACAAAAAAAAAAATCAACATGAAGACTAATCACATTTCATTCTTAGTGAGTCTTGGGTTAGTACAGAAAACATTCCTTCATCAAAGCAACCTTCCAGATCTTTAGATGCACAAACTTGAAGGAGCACAAAAATGCCCTACTTGACAATAATACCAACCTCCACCTACACTTCAATTGATACATTTCAAAATTGCATTAGTTCATTAGGAAACACATAAGAATTACAAAGAATTTTAGAAGATAAAAGACATTTTTTTGAATAAGGTGAGGAACTCATGAATGTTGTCCAATTACATATCATCATGCTTCCCTATTAATATAATAGCTAGTCATGACATGGAAGCCAGAGTCATGTGTGTGTTGAAATTAAAATGTTTGAGGAACATTGTTTGTCTCTGAACAAAAGATAGGATAACATAGGTTAGGGTAATTTTTTCAAACAGAAATAGAATATATGTCACACAAACCAACTAAGTATTTATTTTTCACACTTCCTCTTCCCCACCTCCCTCTCCCCCAACTCCCCCCTCCCAAAAAAAA
>NW_023303503.1:0-4301 GCF_011077185.1 Oxyura jamaicensis | reverse complement strand
ATCACCACTAACAACTGCTAAGAAATAAAAGTTTGACACATTTTTAGGTGTCCTAACTTTAAAGTCAAATGAAAAAAAAACACTATAATGAAAAAAGAAGAAGACCTTATTACACGGGTATGAACTACTAATAGATAGAGCATACATTTCTGATATATTTGAAATGTTTCCAGTAACATTTCAAAACAAAACAATCAGTGTAAATGTTTGAAGCAAGTAATTTTTAATGTCATAAATGTAAAATGCTGTAAATATGATTGCTGCACATATTCATGCATAGAGTTTTCTAATTACATATGCAAACATTTGCTTAAGAAGTAATTCAGTAAATAGCACAGTGAAAATGATTCCAAACATTTTTAAATGATACATTTATATCCTGAAATCTAGAGTGAACTGTTTAAACACAAATATCAACAACTTTTTCTATTTAAAATTTTAATTTTAAATTATAATGTGTTTAAAAATAATATTAATGTATTCAAATTTTGTTAGGCTTATGATAAAGTTGGGTGTTTCTTCATGACCTCAAAACTTGCTGAATTCTTTTTTTTTTTTTTTTTTTTTTTACAAATAATAATAATAATAACTTTTTGTCATGTTTTCTTAGCAGATAGCAGCTGCTCTCTTCTTCAGGGATGGAACTTGCAGAAATGAAAGCTTTTACAGAACTAGTACAAGCTGTGTACCACCTGTAGAACTATAGGCATCATATCAGGGTGACTGTTTTCCCTGAACAGGCTATCATCATCAAAAAAGGAAGATCCTCACTCTAGCTGCATTTTTCCTTCCCACATCTGAAAAAATAGTTCCTACACTGGTAGGAACAATGTAGTGCTCCATACATGGGATAAGCAGCAGCAGATTTGGGCATCAGCATTTGGAGGGTAATTCTCAAAGCAGTATTTAAAAAGATGACACTAATAATCAAATGCTAGAACACCACCTTCCAGAAGACCTCAGAGGGTTGCCATTACCTTTTGAGCCAATAAATAATTTAAACCAACACATCCAGATAACTGTCCAGTGAATCTTGACAAAACCTTCTTGTTTAAAACCCTACAAAGCCTTTTCAAGTACACCTCTGTCAGTGCAGCCATGCAAATACTTAAAGGTACGATCAAAACACTCTATCAAGTTCCCTAGATTATATTTTTAAAAAATAGTGTTTGGTTTGGTTTTGTTTGGTTTTTGATATTTTTTTTTTTTTTCAACTAGTGGAATGATTATTAAAGGGGCTTTATTTTTTTGTTTTAAATTCTCTTCACTGTTTTAATATTCCTCAATTTATGGATAGTAATAACTGGATCTCTGCAACAGGCATCTCTTTACTTCTGTTCCACATTCCCACTAATTACCTATTTTATTTATGACATTGAAAACTTCTACTTTACTGACTATCCACTTCAGTCTTCTGGAGTCTTTGCATCCTTGTATAGTTAGCCCAATATTGTCATTCTGTAAGCATAGCTTAGTTTAAGTAGTTCTGAAATTAGTATTTCTCATGTCCTAGCTTACCAAGTGATCCAGATCTTCCTGAAGCAATGACCGGCACACTTTATTATTTAACCAGTTCTACAACCTTTTTCATATTTAAAAATATTTTCTAGAACATTTTCTTTAAGGTCATTGATGAAAGTCTTAAAATAATATTAGGTCAGAAATCCATTCCTGCTTAACCTCTCTCAAATGGCATCCAGTCATGTTGCCTTCAAGACTTATTTGTATTAATTCAGCAGTTATTTGTGAAAATATTCTATGCTAAATTTAGACACAATGTAAAACCTTTAAAATTATATGTAACTTTTTACATTGAAATAAGCTTAATATTTTTTAGGGTATGATTATAAGACTAACAGTACATATACCAGGTTCTGGAAGTCATATTGTTTAAATAGGCACCTACATTTAGTTATGTTTTAATTCCCCAAGGCAGTTGGCAGGGCTTATTTTTACAACAGAAAGTATATCAGACTGGTAGTCTTTTTTCCTGCCTACGTGCACTCATGACTAAAACACATTTGCAGGGAAGCCATCCTCAAACTAAGAAAAGTCTCCCTCAGCACTATCACTGAGCACATAAAGAATGTTTTGTACCTTGTGTTTGGGTAGTTGTGTGTGAGAGCTAGGGGCTGGAACATAGAGAGTGAGCTCCTTGTTTATTGAAGACTCTAGACTTCAGCCTCTTACCGTACAGAGGTATGTAATCACAGATCAGCACAGCACACTGCTATCCAATAGGATTTTCAATAGGGTAAAGAAGAATTAAAGAAATATTGGACCGCAACTTATAATGACAGATTCTTGTCACACATTTTCTTAGTGTGAATTTTATCTTGTTGCCAGGTAGAAAGACTTCACAGACAATAAGAATGAGAATCCTCATTAAATATGTGTTGATTCTTTGACTGCATTTCCTGAAGTAGCTGTCTTAGTTCATAAAACATTTCTTCTGAAGTGTTGAATAACTTGTTTCCTCTTTTATTCACTGGAGACTCTGCAGATACACACCTTTTTAAAAATATAATTTCAAATCAATGATGTTTTCAGCAAGATGATATCACAAGTCACATACAAAGCAAGCTACACTTCTGACCCTTTTCAGTGCACCCTTGAATTCCCTAGCCTATATTTGCCTCTTGAGCCTCCCCTCAAGAGGCAAACCCTTCCTACAGCCTCAAGGGTACATTATATTCTTATAACAGGGCCAGTCTGTACAGGCAGAAAAAAAAAAAAAAAAAAAAAAGTGCTTACAAAAAGCACTGGTGAATGGATTTCAATCTCATGGAAGAGCCTGTCTAAGTTGTCCCGCCTGGCATATTCAACAACATGATGGAGGGCTTTCTGCACTTTAGAAAGGATAGGATTAGAACAGGAAGAAGTTATTTAAAACTGATTCACCTGAAATTAAGATTGACAGTATTAAGACACTACAAGAACACATCACCTCCCACTGCTTCAGACACAGCTTGAAGCATTTACTCAAACAATACCAGGCAGACTCCTCAGCAGATCAATTCAAACTTAAAGAGATATGCCAGCAACACAACTGGATTACAACATCACAGAGAAAGAGAGGGGACACTGGTCTGGTACAAGAGCATATGTGGTGACAGTGCTTTTTATTCCATATGATGATGGAATTCAACAATCAAATGCAAGAAGCAGTGGTATGTATCTCTGTGCTTTGCTTCCAGATATGTATATGATAATATTCCTTATACAAATACTCACTGTGTGTCCACATGGCCTTGATGGCAAGTTGTGTGTGGAGTTAAAAAAAAAAAAAAAAAAAAAAAAAGTTAAAAAAAATAGGCCAACTTTCTAAATAGATGAGCTCTGATTAGCCTGGAAGAGCAAAACTTGTCATAGATGTAAAACACAAAAGAACACATTAGGATAGCCCCTTCTTGTGCACATAAGTACTTCTAGGATTATAGGTTAGTTGCCATCTCTCTGCTCCCCTCAGATATAATCCTGTGTGCCCCCCCAGAATGAGTAGCTGTTACATTTTCATAATTCAAATAACTTTTTAAAGGAATTCCTCTCTATTACTTGTCAGGCAATCATGCTTATCTGAGGTGTCTTCAAGCAGTGCTTGTAATGGGAGCACCAAGGGCTAGGCACATATCACAGAATCACAGAATCACAGAATAGTCTAGGTTGGAAGAGACCTCCAAGATCACCGAGTCCAACCTCTGACCTAACGCTAACCAATCTTCCACTAAACCATATCCCTAAGCTCTACATCTAAATGTCTTTTAAAGACCTCCAGGAATGGGGACTCAACCACTTCCCTGGGCAGCCTATTCCCTATTCCAGTGACTAACAACCCTTTCAGTAAAGAAGTTCTTCCTAATATCCAACCTAAACCTCCCCTGGCGCAATTTTAGCCCATTCCCCCTCATCCTGTCACCAGGCACATGGGAGAATAGACCAACCCCCACCTCACTACAGCCTCCTTTCAGGTACCTGTAGAGTGCAATAAGATCACCCCTGAGCCTCCTCTTCTCCAGGCTAAACAGTCCCAACTCCCTCAGCCGCTCCTCGTAAGCCTTGTCCTCCAGACCCTTCACCAGCTTCGTAGTCCTTCTCTGGACTCGCTCAAGCACCTCCATGACCTTCTTGTAGTGAGGGGCCCAAAACTGAACGCAATACTTGAGGTGCGGCCTCACCAGAGCCGAGTACAGGGGGACAATCACTTCCCTGGACCTGCTGGCCACGCTGTTTCTTATGCGAGCCAGGATGCTGCTGGCCTTCTTGGCCACCTGAGCACACTGCTGGCTCATATTCAGCCGACT
>NW_023303502.1:0-3854 GCF_011077185.1 Oxyura jamaicensis | reverse complement strand
GTGCAGGACCCGGCACTTGGCCTTGTTGAACTTCATACTGTTGGCCTTGGCCCATGGGTCCAGCCTATCCAGATCTTCCTGCAGAGCCTTCCTACCTTCGAGCAGATCGACACACGCACCTAACTTGGTGTCGTCTGCAAACTTGCTGAGGGTGCACTAGATCCCCTCGTCCAGATCATCGATGAAGATGTTAAAGTGGACTGGTCCCAGTACCGAGCCCTGGGGGACATGTTTGCTGTCTTCTTGGTCAGTATAGATGTAACCAGACCCAAGACTGAAGTACTGAACAAGGGAGAAAGGAGGTCTATTTAGTCATTCTGAAAGTGTGGTCTTCCTTCCTGAATCTGGTACGGAGTTTCCTTCCTACCTTTTAAAATCAATATCTAGTTTGTGTCTATGTATATCCATTTTTTCAACCAAATATTTCAAAGTCCATTTTGTCATGAAAGAACTGAGCTAATTAACTGAGCTAATTCTCTTTCAACTTTGGAGGCACTGTTAGTTCAGTAGTTGTATTTTTCACTGGCTTATCCTAATGTTTATTTTGCTCTTGTACTGTGTTGTAAGCAGACAGCATACAGGATATACATTTGGAGTAACATGGCTTCTCCTCTCTGTAGAAGAGCTACCTACTAAGTTACATGAGTAGGTTAAGTGACTTAAAACCATTTTTGTTTGTTTAATGCAGCAATAGAAGTGAACTTTAAAAATACTCTGAGAAGAACTCTTGTGCACGCAAGGCTTGAGTCTGCAGAGATGATCTCTCAGAAGCTGTAAAGCTGACCACTGAGGGCAGAGAGCCTGGCTTTTGTAAGGAGAAGTTCTGGTTAAAGTGACTGGTGATACGTTAAAAATAGTAGCAGAAGATGGGTAGAATTAAACTACGGCTATAAAAATATATATATATTAGTACAAACTGTTACTATGGTCTGTGAAATGCCTTCTTTCACGATGTCTGTTTTTTTACTTCAGGATGATGTTTGTTGTAACTCCCTTCTTAAAGCGCTTCGTGAGACCGAGCTTCCAGCTCTTCGTTGCTCACAGCTGTTGCTGAAATGTTTTGTCCCCCCCAGTGGGGAGGTAACGTTATTTAATCTTAGCATGTCGGATTGTGGCTCTGGAAGGTAAAAACTTGAATTAAAATCCCTTAAAAAAGTACTCGATGCTGCAAAGTAGTATTCTGGGCCAGGTGGAAATCCTTGCAGAACTCAGTTTATTAATGCCATCGGGCAATGTCCAAGGCACAGCAGTAACACAGCTTGTTGCAGTAGTAGGTACTAGCCTTCAGCGTTGTATTTCCATTTTCTTAAGGTCAGATACTACTTTTATCTGGTATTTGCTCTTCTTCTCTGAGGTGTTTTCCTCATTTTGCTGCCCCTCTCCCCCTTTTTGTGCCCCAAAACATCCCTGCTTGTTTACCCACTGCAGTGGGCCATGGTGCTCCTCACTGCTCCTTCCTGCCCCGTACGTGGGTTTATCAGTTTATCACCATGCTGGCAGAGCTGAGTACCGATTTCTGGTTTATAGACCCCAGTGAACATGCATGATTTTTTCTTGTCCAAACCAAATCCCAATGTGAATTTAGCGCGTGGCTGCTGTTGGTGGCAGGAGGTGCTGGTGCCGTCCACTGGGTGCTGTCCCCTGCCCAAAGGCACCTGTGAGACCTGTGTCATCTGCTCTGTTTGGGGGACATGGTGAGTCAAGCCTGCATGTGCACTGCCTCCTATGTACATGGAGTTGTGATTGGGAATATACTTAAATAAAATAAAAACGACCCGTGCTGTTAAAAGGAACAGGTAAAAACACATCGCTTGTTTGACAGTGCCTTGAGCTCCAGTGGGATATTTGGGTCCAAAGTTTTCAGCCAGGGTTTTCTTTCGGCAGCTTCACAGCAGCGGAGCTGTTCAGGTGAGGCTTCAGGTGAGGCCTGAGGTGCAGGCTTGTGTGGGGAGGCATCATCTGCCCCGACCACGTGTGCTGCTCACACACTAGGGCTGGATTGCATGTCTTTCACAGGGAGCTGTGGAAAAGCCCTAAACCAGCAGGCGTGACTTCCGATGTAGCTTTTTGCAGTCCAGGAGGAAGAATGTAGAATAAAGACTGAGCTTGGGCTTCTGCATGTCCGTTAAAAAGGAAATAAATGTGTCTCTAGCAGAAAATAGCAGAGGGACTCTGGAGCTGTCAGCTGTTCATCATAGTTTCGGGATCCCTGCAGGCTTGCTCCTAGTTCTTCCCACAGGCCCGCAGATGGCTTCTGCTCTGTCCAGAGAATACCAGTGGGACAGCACTGTCGCTCACTCTCCACCTCTGCTGGTGACCCCAAAACAGGGATGACAGTCTAGAGCAGTCCCTCTTGGGCTGAACATTCATACCACAGAAGAACTGGCCTGAGACGGGGGCTGGTTTCATGGCTGCTCTTGTGATCCTTGTTTTCGGTATAAAAATGCTTTTACTTTTAGAGGAAAATCTATATTTCTATTTTTCCAGAAAAAGATGTCAGATTAAATTTCATTTTGTTCTGTGTTGAAGTTTTACCCTATTTAATGCAGAAATGCAGTTGACATTTATGTGCTTGTATGTGTTTTTTAAACTTACTGTCTTGAAGGCAGTTAGATCTCTCGTTTATGTGCCTGTATTACACACCATAATGCAAGACTCTCCCTATCGCTTTGCCTGCAACAATTGAGAGATGCACAAGACAAAAATGTTTTTGAACATAAATTTATTTTACAGATCTGAAGCTTACCTCTTTTAATAGTGTTGAAGGTTGTTTTATTGGCTTCTCTGTATAGCCATTATTACATTGCAATGGGCATAAATTTGTAACTGCTCTCTTAAAAGTAAACTGTGGAAGTATCTCCAGAAGAGATCATCAGTCCTGAATTCATCCCACCTAATGGCTATGTAGGTGCTGTTGTTATCCATAGAGTTTTTTTCTGTTTAAACACACATCTTTCTTGTTCAGGGATTTTTTTCTCACTTGCCTTTATGGTAGTAAGGAAAGACTTCAGACTGCAGAACCTTTGCACTTTTTAAAAAGTCAGTGACAGAATTATGTGGCATCTATATAGATCTAATAAAAGTTTAACTACTAATTTAGTAACAAATACTGTCTTAGAAATGTGTGTAGTGTTTTCTAATAAAGGTACTGTGACTCATTTTGGTAATTTGGAGACATATCATTGTAGTCTTAAACAGAAACTAAGATTAGAACTATGTATTTAAATATTGCAGTGGTTTTTGCATGAGGGATAATATGGTCTGTCTCCAGCAGAGCTTTAAGCTTCACTAAAGTCTTTGTTCTTCTGTTGTTATAGTGATATTTAACAAGCTTCTGCAAGCACTTTTTTCATTAGCAAACACGTTACAAGTTGTAAGTTCATGGGCAGCATGCATGGTGCCAAGCATGGATGTGCACGTGTTCACATGCAGAAGAGATGGGAAACTACCAACCCCAAGACCTGTGTTCCTTAATTTGTTTTCCTGACTGAAGATTTTGGCATTGTAATATCACAGATATAGTTTATAATATATCTAGTAATATCACAGAATATATCACAGATATAGTAATCACAGATATAGTATCACAGATATAGTAATATCACAGAATAGTTTAGGTTGGAAGAGACCTCCAAGATCACCGAGTCCAACCTCTGACCTAACACTAACAAATCTTCCACTAAACCATATCCCTAAACTCTACATCTAAACGTCTTTTAAAGACCTCCAGGGATGGGGACTCAACGACTTCCCTGGGCAGCCTATTCCAGTGCCTAACAACCCGTTCAGTAAAGAAGTTCTTCCTAATATCCAACCTGAACCTCCCCTGGCGCAACTTTAGCCCATTCCCCCTC